>NC_142702.1:10221839-10308997 GCF_029339155.1 Prunus mume
AGTCGAAAATCGTGAACATCATAATATCATGGGAGGAGTCATTTGCTGGTTTGGAGGAAACTAGTGGCTGAAAACTATAAATACACCAACCACAACCGCTGTAATGAACTGCATACGTCGAACCTGAATTGTCCGATTTCATGAACCAATCGAAATCGGATTAAGTCCAAAACTTGGAGCACATCATAATATTGTGGGTGGAGTCATTTGGAGGGTTTTGAGGGAAATCCAATCTCTAGAACTATGCAATACACCAACCACTCCATTTCAGAACGAACTGATTAACCTCAATTGTCCGATTTCATGGACCAATCGAAATCGGATTGAGTCCAAAACTTGGGGAACAACATAATCTCATGGGAGGAGTCATTTGGTTGGTTTTCAATGAAATTCAATTTTATTATGCAATACACCAACCATTCCATTTCGTAACAAACTCAGATTTAACTCAATTGTCCGATTTCATGAACCAATCGAAATCGGATTAAGTCCAAAACTTGGAGAACATCATAATATTGTGGGTGGAGTCATTTGGAGGGTTTTGATTGAAATCCAGTCTCTAGAACTATGCAATACACCAACCACTCTATTTTTAACAACTTGCATTTAACTCAATTGTCCGATTTCATGGACCAATCGAAATCGGATTGAGTCCAAAACTTGGGGAACATCATAATCTCGTGGGAGGAGTCATTTGGTTGGTTTTCAGTGAAATCCAATCTCCAGAACTATGCAATACACCAACCACTCCATTTCAGAACAAACTTCGTACGAACCTGAATTGTCCGATTTCATGAACCAATCGAAATCGGATTAAGTCCAAAACAAGTGGAACATCATAATACTGTGGGTGAGTCATTTGGTTACTTACAAATCCAATCTCAACTATGCAATACACCAACCAATCCATTTCGTAACAAACTTCAGACAACTCGAATTGTTCGATTTCATGAACCAATCAAATCGGATTAAGTCCAAAACTGGAGAACACCATAATATTTTGGTGGATTGTCATGAGGGTTTTGAGGAAATCAATCTTAGAACTATGAAATACACCAACCACCCATTTTAACAAACTCAGACGTAACTCAATTGTCCGATCATGAACTAATCAAATCGGATTAACCAAAACTTGAGGAACATCATAATATTAAGGAGGAGTCATTTGGAGGTTTTGAGTGAAATCTAATCTTAGAATCAGGCAACACACCAACCACCCATTTGTAACGAACTCGACAAACTGAATTGTCCATTTCATGGACCAATCGAAATCGGATTGAGTCGAAAACATGCGGAACATCATAATATGGTGGGAGGAGTCATTTGGAGGGTTTTGAGTGACATACAATCTCTAGAACTATGTAATACACCAACCACTCCATTTCAGAACAAACTTCGTACGAACCTGAATTGTCCGATTTCATGAATCAATCAAAATCGCATTAAGTCCAAAACCTGGAGCACATCATAATATTGTGGGTGGAGTCATTTGGAGGGTTTTGAGTGAAATCCAATCTCTACAACTATGCAATACACCAACCACTCCATTTCGTAACGAACTGATTTAACTCGAATTGTCCGATTTCATACAACCAACGAATCGATTGAGTCCAAAACTTCAGACATCATAACTGTGGAGGCGCATTTGGTTGGTTTTCAATGAAATCCAATCTCCAGAACTATGCAATACACCAACCACTCCATTTCAGAACAAACTTCGTATGAACCTGAATTGTCCGATTTCATAGACCAATCGAATCGAATTAAATGATTGAGTCCAAAACTTGGGGAACATCATAATATTGGAAGAGTCATTCGAGCGCTTTTGAGGAAATCCAACTTAGAATCGCAACACACCAACCACACCATTTCGTAACAAACTTCGCACGAACTCCAATTGTTTATTTCATGGACCAATCGAATTGGATCGGGAGGAGCTATTTGTTGGTTTGAAGTGGAATCCAATGGCTAAAACTATAATGCACTAACCACTCGCTTTGTAACGAACTTCAGACAACTCGAATTGTTCGATTTCACTAACCAATCGATATCGGGTTGAGTCGAAGCACGGAACATCGTAATATGGAGGAGTCATTTGAGGGTTTGAGTTACATCCAATGTCTAGAACTATGCAATACACCAACAACTCCATTTCTGTAATAACTTGACGAACTCAATTGTCCGGTTTATGAACCAATCCAAATCGGATTGAGTCCAAAATTGTAGAACATCATAATATTGTGGGTGGAGTCACGGTTGGCCAAAGTAAATTCACCCTAGAATTATGCAATACCAAACCACTCCATTTCGCAAATTTCAGACGACCTCAATTGTCCGATTTCATGAACCAATCGAAATCATTAAGCCCAAACTTGGGGAATATCATATTATTGGGAGGAGTCATTTGGAGGTTTTGAGGAAATCTAATCCCAGAATCAGGCAACACACCAACCACCATTTTAACGAACTTCAGAACTCAATTGTCCTGATTTCATGGACCAATCGAAATCGGATGGAGTCCAAACTTGGGAACATCATAATCTCGTGGGAGGAGTCTATTTGTTTTTTCAAGGAATCAATCTTCCGTAACTATGCAATACACCAACCACTCCATTTCGTAACAAATCAGATGAATCGAATTGTCCGATTTCATGAACCAATCGAATTCGGATTAAGTCCAAAACTGGAGCAATCATACATTGTGGGTGGAGTCATTTGGAGGTTTTCAAGAAATCAATCTCTAGAACTATGCAATATACCAACCACCCATTTCGTAACGAACTTGTAACGAACTTGAATTGCCGATTTCTATGGACCAATCGAATCGGATTGAGTCCAAAACTTGGGAACATCATAATATTGGGAGGAGCTATTCGAGGGTTTGAGTGACATACAACCTAGAACTGTGCAAACACACCAACCACTCCATTTTGAACGAACATCATTTAACTCAATTGTCCGATTTTATGGACCAATCGAATCGGATTGAGTCCAAAACTGGGGGAACATCATATATTGGGAGGAGCTATTTGAGGGTTTTGAGAAACTAATCTTTGAATCAGGTAACACACTAACCACCCATTTGTAATCGAACTCGCATTTAACCTGAATTGTCCGATTTCATGACCAATCGAAGTCGGATTGAGTCCAAAACTTGGGGAACATCATAATATTGTGGTGAAACTAATGATAAAACTATGAAATACACCAACCACCTTCGTAACGCATTGCATTTAACCTGACTTGTCTGATTTCATGGACCAATCGATATCGGGTTGAGTCGAAAACATGCGGGACATCATAATATGGTGGGAGGAGTCATTTGGAGGGTTTTGAGTGACATCCAATCTCTAGAACTGTGCAATACACCAACCACTCCATTTCTAACAAACTCAACGAACCTGAATTGTCCGATTTCATGAACCAATCGAAATCGGATTAAGTCCAAAACTTGGAGCACATCATAATATTGTGGGTGGAGTCATTGGGAGGGTTTTGAGTGAAATCCAATCTCTAGAACTATACAATACACCAACAACTCCATTTCAGAACGAACTTCGTACGAACCTGAATTGTCCGAGTTCATGGACCAATCGAAATCGGATTGAGTCCAAAACTTGGGGAACATCATAATATTGTGGGGGTGAAATCCAATGGCTAAAACTATGCAATACACCAACCACTCCGTTTCAGAACAAACTTCGAACGAACCTGAATTGTCCGATTTCATGAACCAATCGAAATCAAATTAAGTCCAAAACTTGGAGCACATCATAATATTGTGGGTGGAGTCATTTGGAGGGTTTTCAGTGAAATCCAATCTCTAGAACTATGCAATACACCATCCACTCCATTTTAACGAACTCGACGAACTACCTTCCGATTTCAGACCAATCGAAATCGATTGAGTCCAAAACTTGGGAACATCATAATCTGGAGGAGTCATTTGCTGGTTTTCAAAGAAACAACCCTGTAACTATGCAATACAACCAACCACCCATTTATAACAAACTGTGATGAACTCAATTGTCCGATTTCATGAACCAATGGCCGAATAATCGAATGGGATTGAGTCCAAAACTTGGGAACATCATATAATATTGTGGAGGAGTCATTTGGAGGGTTTTCAAATGAACTAATCCTCGTAATCGTAATACACCAACCACTCCATTTTAACAAACTTTGTACGAACTCAATTGTTCTGATTCATGAACCAATTGAAATCTGATTAAGCCTAACACTTGGAGAACATCATAATATGGGTGGAGTCATTTGAGGGTTTGAGAAATCTAATCCTAGAACTATGCAATACACCAACCACTCCATTTCGAACGAATTTCAGACGAACTCGAATTGTCCGATTTCATGGACCAATCAAATTTGATTGAGTCCAAACTTGGGAATATCATATATTAGTAGAGGAGTCATTCGAGGGTTTTATGAAATCAATCCCTAGAATCATAAACACCAACCATCCATTTCCAACGAACATCGCATTTAACTCAATTGTCCGATTTATGGACCAATCGATATCGGTTGAGTCGAAAAACATGACCACATGGCAATATGGTGGAGGAGTCATTTGGAGGGTTTTGAGTGACATACAATTCTAGAACTATGCATACACCAACCATCTGCTTCAACGAATCGTGACGCACTGGTCTGTTCTGATTTGCGACCAATCGAAACTGATTGAGTCCAAAACTTGGGGAACATCATAATATTGGGGAGGAGCCATTGGAGGGTTTGATGAAATCCAACTTAGAACTGTAACACACCAACCACTCCATTTCGTAACGAACATCGCATTTAACTCAATTGTCTGATTTCATGGACCAATCGAGTATTGGGTTGAGTCGAAACATGACGGAACATAATATGGTGGGAGGAGCTATTTGGAGGATTTGTGACATACCTTTAGAACTATGCAATACACCAACCACTCCATTTTTAATGAATTTCAGATTAACTCAATTGTCCGATTTCATGACCAATCAAATCGGATTGAGTCCAAAACTTGGGAACATCATAATATTGTGGGAGAGCTGAGGGTTTGAGGAAATCCAATCCCAAGAATCAGAAAGCAACACATTTAGCTCAATTGTCTGATTTCATGGACCAATCGAATTGGATTGAATCAAACTTGGGAACATCATAATATCGTGGAGTAGCTGTTTGGTTTGAAGTGAAACTAATGGCTAAAACTATGTAATACACCAACCACTGCTTAAAACAACTTGTTTAACCAATTTTGTCCGATTTCATGGACCAATCTATATCGGGTTGAGTAGAAAACGGGGAACATCATAACACGGAGTGGAGTTTGAGGGTTTTGGGTGACGCCCAATCTAGAACTATGCAACACAACTAAACCACCATTTCAAAACGAACTTTGTATGAACTCAATTTGACCGATTCAGACTAATCAAACTCCGATGGAGTCTAAACTTAACATCATAATATCGTAGAAACAGCTTGTTGTTTAGAAATCAATGGCTAAAACTATAATAACCAACCACCTTTTAGAAAGAACTTCGTACGAACCATAATTGTCCGATTTCATGAACCAATCGATATAGGGTTGAGTCCAAAACCTCGAGAACAACATAATATTGTGGGAGGAGTCATTTGGTTGGTTTGGGGTGAAATCCAATGGCTAAAACCATGCAATACACCACATTTCTGATTGAGAACTAATTGCATAAATTGAATTGTTTGATTTCATACACTAATGAAATTCGATTGAGTCAAACTTGGGAATATCATAATATCGTGGGAGGAGTCATTTGCTGGTTTTGAGGAATCAATGGCAAAATTATGCATAACACCAACCACTCATTTCGTAACGAATCTCAGATTACTCTGAATTTCCGATTTATGGACCAATCGATATCGGGTTGAGTCCAAAAGTTGGGGAACATCATAATCATGGGAGGAGTCAATTGCTGGTTTTCGCGAAATCCAAACCAGAACTATGCAATACACCAAATCATTCCATTTCGTAACAAACTTCAGATTACCTCAATTGCCCAATTTCATGGACCAATCAAATCGGATTGAGTCCAAAACTTGGGGAACGCTATAATCTGGGAGGAGTCATTTGCTTGGAACGAAAATTTAGAACTATAATACACCAACCACTCATTTCGTAACAACTCTCAGACGAATTGTCCGATTTTATGAACTAATCGAATCGGATTAAGTCCAATATTGGGGAATATCATAATATTTCGAGCAGTTATATATGAGGGTTTGAGTGAAACCAATCTCAGAATCTAAGAACACACCAACCACTCCATTTTCGTAACGAACTTCATTTAACTCAATTGTCGATTTCATGGACCAATCAAATCGGAGTGAAACGGGGAACACTGGGAATATCGTAGAGGAGTCATTTCCTGGTTTGAAGTGGAATTCAATGGCTAAAACTATGTAATACACCAACCACTGCTTGAGAACGAATCTTCATTTAATCACTTTGTTGATTTCATGGACCATGAATCGGATTGAGTCGAAACCGGGAACGCCATAATATCGGGAGGAGTTTTGTTGGTTTGAGTGAATCAATGCATAAAACTATAATACACAAACCACCTGTTTAAGAACGAATCAGATTAACTCAATTGTTCGATTTCGGACCAATCGATATGGGTTGAGTCCAAAAGTTGGGGAACATCATAATCTCGGGAGGAGCTATTTGGTTTTTCAAGGAACCAACTCGAACTATGCAATACAACCAACCACCATTTGAACAATTTTGATTGAATCTGAATCGTCTGATTTTATGAACTAATCAAATTTGATTGCCCAAAACTTGGAAACGCATAATATTGTGGCTGAGTCATTTGAGGGTTTTGAGAAATTAATTCTACAACTATCCTATAACATCAACCACCCATTTTCGTAACAAATTATATGAACAATCAGAATTGGATTTGATGGAATAATGAAATCGGATTGAGTTCAAAACTTGGGGAACATCATATATCGTGAGGAGTCATTTGAGGTTTGGTTTCTGGAATGAACAGATCTGTGCAATATAAAATCACAGGTTTCAGCAACACCAACCACCCATTTTTAACGAACTGTGATTTAACTGTACCGCCATTGGACCAATGGAAATCTGACTGAGCCGAAACTTGGGGAACATCATAAATCGTCGGGAGAGCTATTTGGTTGGTTTGAAGTAAAATCAATGGCAAGCAGCTGCACCACCCACTGCTTCAGAACGAACTTGCATTTAACTCAATTGTCCGATTTTGGACCAATGATATCGGGTTGAGCGTAAAAACATGGGAACATCATAATATGGTGGAGGAGTCATTTGAGGGTTTTGAGAGACATACCCTAGAACTATGCAATACACCAACCACTCCTTTAACAAACTGACAGACTAATTGTCCGATTTTATGAACCAATCGAATGGATTAAGTCCAAAACTTGGAGCACATCATAATATTGTGGTGGAGCATTTGGAGGGTTTTGAGAAATCCAACTCAGAATCGCAAACACACCAACCACCCATTTCGTAACTGTTTCATTTAATCAATTGTTTATTTCATGGACCAATCAAACGGATTGAGTCGAACTTGGGGAACATCATAATATGTCGAGAGGAGTCATTTGTTGTTTGAAGTAAAACAATGGCAAAACTATGTAATACACCAACCACTCCGCTTGAGAACGAACTCGCATTTAACTCAATTGTTTGATTTCACTGACCAATGAATCGGATTGAGTCGAAACTCGCATCGCCATATATCGTGGAGGACTCATTTGTAGGTTTGAGGGAAACCAATGGCTAAAACTATGTAATACGCCAACCACTCCGTTTCAGAACGAACTTCGTACGAACCTGAGTTGTCTGATTTCATGGACCAATCGATATCGGGTTGAGTCCAAAAGTTAGGGAACACCATAATATTGGGGGAGTAGTCATTTGGTTGGTTTGGAGTGAAATCCAATGGCTAAGACTATGCAACACACCAACCACTCCATTTCAAAACGAACTTCGTACGAACCTAAATTGACCGATTTCGTGGACCAATCGAAATCCGATGGAGTCTAAAACTTGGGTAACATCATAATATCGTGAGGAAGTATTTGGTTGGTTTGTAGAAATCAATGGCTCAAACTACAAACACCAACCACTGCTTAGAATGAACTTCAGATTTAACTATAATTGTCCGATTTCATGAACCAATCGATATAGGATTGAGTCCAAACCTGAACAAATATATATTGGGAGGAGTCATTTGCTGGTTTGGGTGAAATCCAATGGCAAACTATACACACCAAACCATCTGATGAGAACGAATCTCGTCAACTCAATTGTTTGATTTTTCATGGACCAATCAAATCGGATTGAGTCGAAACTGGGAACATCATAATATCGTGGAGGAGTCATTTTTGCTGGTTGGTGAAATCTAATGCTAAAACTATGCAAAACCCAACCACTCTGCTTTCGTAATGAACTTCAGACAACTCAATTGTCCGATTTGTGGACCAATCGATATCAGTTGAGTCCAAAAGGGGGAACATCATAATCTCGTGGGAGGAGTCATTTGCTGGTTTGTGAAATCCAATTCCGTAACTATGCAATCACCAACCACCATTCTCAAACAACTGGATTTGACCTCAATTGTCCGATTTCAAACAAATCAAATCTGATTAAGCCCAAAACTTGGAGAACATCATAATATTGTGGTGGAGTTATTTATGGTTTTGATGAAATCCAATTTAGAACTATGCAATACCTCAACTACTCCATTTCGTAACGAACTGACAACTCAATTGTCCGATTTATGGACCAATCAATCGATTGAGTCAAAACTTAGAATATCATAATATCGTGAGGAGTCATTTATTGTATTGCAGTGAAATCAATGGCTAAAACTATAAAACCAACCAACCATTTCGTAACGAACTTCACGAACTTGAATTGTCCGATTTAGTAATTAATCGAATTGGATTGAGCCCAAAACTTGGGGAACAATATAATATCACTGAGAGATGATGGTTTGGAGGAACTAATGGCTAAAATACACCAACCACTCCATTTCATAACGAACTTCATACGAACCTGAATTGTCCGATTTCATGGACCAATCGATATCGGGTTGAGTCCAAAACATGGAGAACGTCATAATATGTCGGGAGAAGTCATTTGAAGGGTTTTGAGTGACATCCAATCTCTTGAACTATGCAATACACTAACCACTCCATTTCAGAACGAACTTCGTACGAACTTGAATTGATTTAATGGACCAATTGAAATTGGATTGAGTCCAAAACTTGGGGAACATCATGATATCATGGGAGGAGTCATTTGGTTGGTTTGGAGGGAAATCCAATGGCTAAAACTATGCAATACACCAACCACTCCATTTCAAAACGAACTTCCTACGAACTTCAATTGTCCGATTTCATGGACCAATCGAAATCGAATTGAGTCGTAAACTTGGGGAACGTCATAATATCGTGGAAAGAGTCATTTGGTTGGTGTGGAGTGAAATCCAATGTCTAAAACCACGCAATACACAAACCACTCCGTTTCAGAATGAACTTCGTACGAACCTGAATTGTCCGATTACATGGACCAATCGATATCGGGTTGAGTCCAAAACATGGGGAACATCATAATATGGCGGGAGAAGTCATTTCGAGCGTTTTGAGTGACATCCAATCCTAGAACTACGCAATACACAAAACCACCCATTTCGTAAACGAACTTTGCATTTAATTGAATTGTCCGATTTCATGAACCAATCAAACGGATTGAGTCCAAACTTGAACATCATAATATCGCAGAAGTCATTTGCTGGTTGGAGTGAAACTAGCTAAAAACTAAGTAATAAACAACCACTGCTTTCGAACGAACTTTATTTAACCGAATTGTCCGATTTCATGGACCAATCGATATCGGGCTTGAGTCCAAAACATGAGGAACATCATAATATGGCGGGAGAAGTCATTTGGAGGGTTTTGAGTGACATCCAATCTCTAGAGCTATGCAATACACCAACCACTCCATTTCAACGTAATCACTGCATTTAACTTGAATTGTCCGATTTCATGGACCAATCGAAATCGGATTGAGTCCAAAACTTCGGGCACATCATAATATCGTGGAAGGAGTCATTTGGTTGGGTTGGAGTGAATTCCAAAGGCTAAAACCATGCAATACACCAACTACTCCATTTCGTAACGAACTCATCTAACTCAATTGAATACTTATGGACCAATCAAATCGGATTCACCCAAAACCCAAATGCATATCATATCGGAGGAGTTATTTGGTTAGTTTGGAGGAATCCAATGGCTAAAATCATAATACACAATCACTCCATTTCAGATCGAATCAGACGAAATCGAATTGTCCGATTTTATGGACCAATCGAATCGAATTGAGTCGTAAACTTGGGAACATCATAATATCGGAGGAGTCATTTGTTGGTTTGAGGAACCAATGGCAAATTGCAACACACCAACCACTCCATTTCAAAACGAACTTCGTAAGAAACTGAATTGACCGATTTCGTGGACCAATCGAAATCCGATGGAGTCTAAAACTTGGGGAACATCATAATATCGTGAGAGGAGTCATTTGCTTTTGTAGAAATCCAATGGCTAAAACTATAATACAACCAACCACTTTTTAGAATGAAGTTCGTACGAACCTTAATTGTCTGATTTCATGAACCAATCGATATAGGATTGAGTCCAAAACTTGGGGAACAACATAATATTGGAGGAGTCATTCGATTGGTTTAAAACTAATGGCAAAACTATAATACATTAACCACTACGCTTGAGAACGAACTTTGATTTAACTTAAATTGTTTGATTGACTCAATAAATCGGATTGAGTAAAACTGGGGAACATCATAATATCATGGAGGAGTCATTTCGTTGGTTTGGAGGAACCAATGGCTAAAACTATGCAACACACCAACCACCCATTTCAAAACGAACTTCGTGAGGAAACTGAATTGACCGATTCGTGGACTAATCAAACCATGGAGCCCAAAACTGGGAACATCATAATATCGTGAGGAGTCATTTGGTTGGTTTGTAGAATCCAATGTCGCAAAACTATGCAATACACCATCCACTCCATTTCAGAACGAACGTCGTAAGAACCTGAATTGTCCGATTTCACGGACCAATCGAAATCGGATTGAGCCCAAAACTTGGGGAACATCATAATATTGTGGGAGGAGTCATTTGGAGGGTTTTGAGTGAAATCCAGTCTCTAAAACTGTGCAACACACCAACCACTCCATTTTAGAACGAACTTTGTACGAACCTGAATTGTCCGATTTCATGGACCAACCGAAATTGGATTGAGTCGAAAACTTGGGGAACATCATAATATCATGGGAAGAGTCATTTGATTGGTTTGGAGTGAAATCCAATGGCTAAAACTATGCAATACACCAACCACTCCTTTTCAGAACAAACTTCATACGAACCTTAATTGTCCGATTTCATGGACCAATGAATATTGGATTGAGTCGAAAAGTTTTGGAATATCGTAATATCGTGGGAGGAGTCATTTGATTGGTTTGAGGAAACCAATGGCAAACTGCATTACACCAACCACCCATTTTTAACGAACTGCATGGAACTGAGTGTCCGATTATGGACCAATCAAATCGATTGAGTCCAAAACTTGGGGAACATCACACGGGAGGAGTCTTTAGTTGGGTTTGAAGGAAATCCATCTCCAAAACTATGCAATACATCATCCACTCATTTTAATTAACGTCGTGAAGAACTGAATTGTGGATTTCACCGACCAATCGAATCAGATTGAGTCCCAAACTTGGGGAACATCATATAGGAGGAGTCATTTGATGTTTTTTGAAATCCACTAGAATCAGGCAACACACCAACCACTCCATTTCAGAACAAGCTTTACACAAACTTTAATTGTCCGACTATGGACCAACGAATATTGATTGAGCCAAACTTGAATTCATAATATTGTGGAAGGAGTCATTTGTTGGTGGAGCAAGTCCAATATCTAAAACCATGCACTACACAAACCACTCGCCAGTAACGAATCGATATCGTTGAGTCCAAAACATGGGGAACATCACAATATGGTGGAGGGTTCATTTGGAGGTTTTGAGGACATCCAATTCTAGAACTATGCAATATACCAACCACCCATTTTTAATCAACTCAGACAAACTCCAATTGTCCAATCATGGACCAATCGAAATCGGATTGAGTCGAAACTTGGGGAACATCATAATATCGTGGAGGAGTCATTTCACAGTTTGGAGGAATCCAATGGCTAAAACTATAAATACACCAACCCTCCATTTCAGAACGAACTTCACGAACCTCAATTCTGATTTATGGACCAATCGAAATCGGATTGAGTCCAAACATGGGGAACATCAATATCGTGATGGTTTATTTAGTTGGTTTGGAGGAAATCCAATGGCTAAAACTATGTAATACACCAATCAATTCCATTTTTGAGAGCGAACTTCGTGCGAGCTCGAATTGTCCGATTTTATGGACCAATCAAATCGAATTGAGTCGTAAACTTGGGGAACATCATAATATCGTGCCTCATTGGAGGAATCATTTGGTTGGTTTGGAGGAATCCAATGTCTAAAACCACGCAATACACAAACCAATCCGTTTGAGCAAACCCGTGCAACTTCCGCACGACACAGATGAATTGCCATTTCGGACCAATCATATCGGGTTGAGTCCAAAACATAGGAAACATCATAATATGGCCAGGAAAGTCATTTGGAGGTTTTGAGTGACATCCAATCTCTAGAACTATGCAATACACCAACCACTCCATTTGAATCAACTCTCATTCGTACGAACTCAGATTATTCCTATTTACGGACCAATGTCAAATCGATTAGTCCAAAACTTGGGAACCTCATAATATCGTGGAATTTGGTTGGTTTGGAGTGAAATCACTAAAACCATGCAATAAACAAACCACTCCATTTGGAGGCCGTAGACTAACGTACGAACCGAATTTCGATTTAAGCGTGGACCAATCATTATCGGTTGAGTCCAAAACATGAACGTCATAATATGGCGGGAGAAGTCATTTGAGCATTTTGAGGACATGCAATCTTAGAACTATGCAATACACCAACCACTCCATTTTGTAATCAACTTCGTGCACGAACGAATTATCCGATTTCACGGACCAATCGAAGTCGGTTGGTAATTAAAACTTGGGAACCTCATAATATCGTGGGAGGAGTCATTTGGTTGGTTGGTGAAATCAATGGCTAAAACCACACAATAAACAAACCACTTCGCTTTGATGAACCGTTTTTGGAACGAACTTGCATTTAACGAATTGTCCGATTTTGTGGACCAATCGATATCATGTTGAGTCTAAAACATGGGGAACATCATAATATAGGTGGAGAAGTCATTTGGAGGTTTTGGTGACATCCAATCCCTAGAACTATACAATACACCAACCACTCCATTTGACGAAGTTAAATCGAACTCAATTATGCGATTTCATGGACCAATCGAAATCAGTTGAGTCCAAAACAGGGAACATCACAATATCGTGGAGAGTCATTTGCTTAGTGGGTGAAATCAAATGGCCAAAACTATGCAATACACCAACCACTCCATTTCGAGCGAACTGCGAGCCAATTGCCCGATTTTATGGGCCAATCGAAATCGGATTGACTCAAAACTTGGGAACATCATAATATCGTCAGAGTCATTTGGTTTGTTTGGGTGAAATCAATTTCTAAAACTATGCAATACACCAACCACTCCATTTGAGCAGAACCGTCTGAACTTGAATTGTCGATTTCGTAGGACAATCGAAATCGGATTGAGTCCAAAACTTAACATCATAATATCGTGGAGGAGTCATTTGGTTGGGTTGGAATGAATTCAATGGCTAAAACTATGCAATACACCAACCACTCCATTTGAGCAGACCTACTTGCGAACTGAATTGTCGATTTTATGGACCAATCGAAATCGGATTGAGTCCAAAACTTAGGGAACATCATAATATCATGAGGAGTCATTTGGTTGGGTGGTGAAATCAATGGCTAAAACTATGCAATACGAACCACTCGTTTGAGCGAACTTGTACGAACAATTGTCCGATTTAGTGGACCAATCGAAGTGGATTGAGTCAAAACTTAGGGAACAAAATATATCATGGGAGGAGTCACTTGGTTGGTTTGGAGGGAAATCCAATGGCTAGAACTATGCAATACACGAACCACTCCGTTTGAGCGAACTTCGTAGAACTTGAATTGTTCGATTTCATGGACCAATCGATATCGGGTTGAGTCAAAACATGGGGAACATCATAATATGGTGGGAGGAATCATTTGGAGGATTTTGAGTGAAATCCAATCTCTAGAACTATGCAATACACCAACAACTCCATTTGAGCGAACCGTATGAGCATGAATTGTCCGATTTCATGGACCAATCGAAATCGAATTGAGTCCGAAACTTGTGGAACTTCATAATATCGTGGGAGAGTCATTTGGTTGGTTTGGAGTGAAATCCAATCGCTAAAACCATGCAATACACAAACCACTCCGTTTGAGCGAACTTCATGCGAAAACTGAATTGTCGATTTCATGGACCAATCGATATCAGGTTGAGTCAAAACATAGGGGAACATCATAATATAGTGGGAGAGGTCATTTGGAGGGTTTTGAGTGACATCAATCTCTAGAACTATGCAATACACAACCACTCCATTTGAGCGAACTTGGACGAACTTGAATTGTCCGATTCGTGGACCAATCAATCGATTGAGTCAAAAAATTGGGGAACATCATAATACCGTGGGAGGAGTCATTTGGTTGGTTTGGGTGAAATCCAATCACTAAAACTATGCAATACACCAACCACTCCATTTGAACGAACTTAATCGAACTTGAATTGTGCGATTTCATGTGCCAATCAAATCGATTGAATCAAAACTTCGGTAACATCATAATATCGTGGGAGGAGTCATTTGGTAGGGTTGGAATCAATTCCAATGGCCAAAGCTATGCAATACACTAACCACTCCATTCGAGCGAACCTCGACGAACTGAATTGTCCGATTTTATGGACCAATCGAAATCGGATTGAGTCCAAAACTTCGGGAACATCATAATATCGTTGGAGGAGTCATTTGATTGGTTTGGAGTGAAATCCAATGGCTAAAACTATGCAATACACAAACCACTCCATTTTAGAACGAACTTGTACGAACTGAATTGTCCGATTTAGTGGACCAATCGAAATTGGATTGAGTCTAAAACTTGGGGAACAACATAATATCATGGGAGGAGTCACTTGGTTGGTTTGGAGGGCAATCCAATGGCTAGAACTATGCAATACACCAACCACTCCATTGCAGAGCGAACTTTGTATCGAACCTGAATTGTCCGATTTCATGGACCAATCGAAATCGGATTGAGTCCAAAACATGGGGAACATCATAATATCGTGGGAGGAGACATTTGGAGGGTTTGGAGTGAAATCCAATCTCTAGAACTATGCAATACACCAACCATTTCAGTTCAAAACGACCTTCGTACGGACTTGAATTGTCCGATTTCGTGGACCAATCGATATTGTATTTAGTCGAAAACTTCGGGAACACCATAATATGGTGGGTGGAGTTATTTGGAGGGTTTTGAGTGAAATCCAATCTCTAGAACTATGCAATACACCAACCACTCCATTTCAAAACGAACTTTGTACGAATCTGAATTGTCCGATTTCATGGACCAATCGGTATTGGGTTGAGTCCAAAACATGAGGAACATCATCATATGGTGGGAGGAGTCACTTGGAGGGTTTTGAGTGAAATCCAATCTCTATAACTATGCAATACACCAACTACTCCATTTCAGAACGAACTTGTGTGAACTGAACTGTCCGATTTCATGTACCAATCGATATCGGGTCGAGTCCAAAACTTGGGAAACATCGTAATATGGTGGGAGGAGTCATTTGGACGATTTTGAGTGAAGTACAATCTCTCGAACTATGCAATACACCAATCACTCCATTTCATAACAAACTTTGTACGAACATGAATTGTCCGATTTCGTGGACCAATCGATATCGGGTTGAGTCCAAAACATGGCGAACATCATAATATGGTGGGAGGAGTCATTTGAGGGTTTTCAGTGAAATCCAATTTCTAGAACTATGCAATACACCAACCACTCCATTTCAGAATGAACTTCGCACGAACTTGAATTGCCCGATTTCATGGACCAATCGAAATCGGATTGGGTCTAAAACTTGGGGAACATCATAATATCGTTGCAGGGGTCATTTGGTTGGTTTGGAGTGAAATCCAACGGCTAAAACTATGGAATACACCAACCACTCCGTTTGAGCGAACCCAATGCGAACTGGTTGTCCTATTTCATAGACCAATCGAAATTGATTGAATCCAAAAGTTGGGGAAAATCATAATATCCAGGAGGAGTCATTTGGTGGTTTGGAGTGAAATCCAATGGCTAAAACTATACAATACACCAACCACTTCGTTTGAAGGAATTTTGTACAAACCTGAATTGTCCGATTTCATGGATCAATCGAAATCGGATTGAGTCGAAAACATGGGAACATCATCATGGGAGTAGTCATTCGGTTGATTTGGAGTGAAATCCAACGGGTTCAACTATGCAATACACCAACCACTCCATTTGAGCAGAGCTTACGAGCGTGAATTGTCGATTTCATGGACCAATCGATATCGGGTTGAGTCAAAACATGGGAACACCATAATATGGTGGGAGGAGTCATTTGGAGGGTTTCGAGTGAAATCCAATTTCCAGAACTACGCAATATACCAACCACTCCATTTGAGCAGAATAAATGCGAGCGTAAATTGTCCGATTTCATGGACCAATCGATATCGGGTTGAGTCCAAAACATGGAGAACACCACAATATGGTGGGAGGAGTCATTTGGAGGGGTTTGAGTGAAATCCAATCTCCAGAACTATGCAATACACCAACCACTCCATTTCAGAGCGAACTTGAGCGAACTGTCCGATTTCATAGACCAATCGATATCGGGTCGAGTCCAAAAGTTGGGGAACATCATAATATGGTGGGAGGAGTCTTTTGGACTATTTTGAGTGAAATAAAATCTCTGGAAGTA
Source organism: Prunus mume (assembly GCF_029339155.1). Lineage (NCBI taxonomy): Eukaryota > Viridiplantae > Streptophyta > Magnoliopsida > Rosales > Rosaceae > Prunus > Prunus mume. Next base: position 10,239,000 of record NC_142702.1, read on the forward strand.
TACAATACACCAATCACTCCATTTCATAACGAACTTTGTACGAACCTGAATTGTCCGATATCGTGGACCAATCGATATCGGGTTGAGTCCAAAACATGGGGAACATAATAATATGGTGGGAGGAGTCATTTGGACGGTTTTCGGTGAAATCCAATCTCTAGAACTATACAATACACCAACCACTCCATTTGAACGAACTCGTGGGTGTCCGATTTCATGGACCAATCGATATCGGGTTGAGTCCAAAACATGGGAACATCATAATATCTGGGAGGAGTCATTTGGAGGGTTTGGTGAAATCCAATCTCGAACTATAATACACCTACTCCATTTGAGCGAACTTGTGCGAACTGAATTGTCCGATTTCGTGGACCAATCAAATCGATTGAGTCAAAATTGGGAACATCATAATCTGATGGGAGGAGTCATTTGGTTGGTTTGGAGTGAAATTCAATCACTAAAACTATGCAATACACCAACCACTCCATTTCTACAACGAACTTCGACGAACTGAATTGTCCGATTTAGTGGACCAATCGAAATCGGATTGAGTCCAAAACTGGGAACGTCATAATATCGTGGGAGGAGTCATTTGGTTGGTTTGGAGTGAAGTCCAATGGCTGAAACTAGGTAATACACCAACCACTCCGTTTTAGAACGAACTCGTACGAACCTAAATTGTCCGATTTTATGGACCAATCGAAATCGGATTGAGCCGAAAACTTGGGGAACATCCTAATATCTTGGGAGGAGTCAATTGGTCGGTTTGGAGTGAAATCCAATGGCTAAAACTATGCAATACACCAACCACCCCATTTCAAAATGAACTTCGTACGAACTGAATTGTCTGATTTCATCGACCAATCGATATCGGGTAGAGTCCAAAACATGGGGAACATCATAATATGGTGGGAGGAGTCATTTGGAGGGTTTTGAGTGAAATCCAATCTCTAGAACTATGCAATACACCAACCACACCAATTCACAAAAAACTTGGGGAACCGCATAATATCGTGGGAGGAGTCATTTGGTTGGCTTGGAGTGAAATTCAATGGCTAAAACTATGCAATACATCAACCACTCCATTTCAAAACGAACTTCGTACGAACCTGAATTGTTCGATTTCATGGATCAATCGATATTGGGTAGAGTCCAAAACATGGGGAACATCGTAATATGGTGGAAGGAGTCATTTGGTTGCTTTAGAGTTAAATCCAATGGCTAAAACTGTGCAATACACCAACCACTCCGTCTCGAACGAACTTCGATTTAACTTGAATTGTCCGATTTCATGGACCAATCGGAATTGGGTTGAGTCCAAAACATGGGGAACATCATAATATGGTGGGAGGAGTCACTTGGAGGGTTTTGAGTTAAATTCAATCTCTAGAACTATGCAATACACCAACCAATCCATTTCAGAACGAACTTATACAAACCAGAATTGTCCGATTTCATGGACCAATCGAAATCGATTCAATCAAAATCGGATTGAGTCCAAAACTTGGGTGACATCATAATATCGTGGGAGGAGTCATTTGGTTGGTTTGGAGTGAAATCCAATGGCTAAAACTATGCAATACACCAACCACTCCATTTCTGTGAACCGTGCGAACTGATTGTCCGATTCATGGACCAATCGAAATCGGATGAGTCCAAAAGTTGGGGAACATCATCATATCGCGGGAGGAGCCATTTGGTTGGTTTGGAGTGAAATCCAATGGCTGAAACTATGTAATACACCAACCACTCCGTTTGGAGCGAACTTCGTGAACTGAATTGTCGATTTCAAGGACCAATCAAAACGGATTAAGTCGAAAACTTGGGGAACATCATCGTGGTTGGAGTCATTTGGTTGGTTTGGAGTGAAATCCAATGGCTAAAACTATGCAATACACCAACCACTCCGATTCAGAAAGAACTTGTACGAACTGATCTGTCCGAAACTTGGGGAACATCATAATATGGCGGGAGGAGTCATTTGGACGATTTTGAGTGAAATACAATCTCTGGAACTATGCAATACACCAATCACACCATTTCATAACGAACTTTGTATGAACCTGAATTGTCTGATTTCCTGATTGAGTCGAAAACTTGGGGAACGTCATAATATCGTGGGAGGAGTCATTTGGTTGGTTTGGAGTGAAATCCAATGGCTAAAACTATGCAATACACCAACCACTCCGTTTCAGAACGAACTTAAACAGTTTGGTGTCCGATTTCATGGACCAATCCATATCGGGTCGAGTCTAAAACTTGGGGAACATCATAATATGGCGGGAGGAGTCATTTGGACGATTTTGAGTGAAATACAATCTTTGGAACTATGCAATACACCAATCACACCAATTCATAATGAACATTGTACGAACCTAAATTGTCCGATTTCATGGACCAATCGAAATCGGATTGAATCCAAAACTTGGGGAACATCATAATACCGTGGGAGGAGTCATTTGGTAGGTTTGGAGTGAAATCCAACGGCTAAAACTGTGCAATACACCAACCACTTCATTTTAGAACGAACTTCGTGAACTGAATTGTCCGATTTCATGGATCAATCGAAATCGGATTAAGTGAAAAACTTGGGGAACATCATAATATCGTAGGAGGATTCATTTGGTTGGTTTGGAGTGAAATCCAATGGCTAAAACTATGCAATACACCAACCACTCCATTTTAGAACGAAATTCGTACGAACTTTGAATTGTCCGATTTTATGGACCAATCGAAATCGGATAGAGTCGAAAACTTGGGGAACATCCTAATATCGCGGGAGGAGTCATTTGGATGGTTTGGAGTGAAATCCAATGGCTAAAACTATGCAATACACCAACCACCCCATTTCAAAGCGAACTTCGTCTGAACTGAATTGTCAGATTTATGTGACCAATCGATATCGGGTAGAGTCCAAAACATGGGGAACATCATAATATGGTGGGAGGAGTCATTTGGAGGGTTTTGAGTGAAATCCAATCTCCAGAACTATCCAATACCCCAATCACTCCATTTCACAACGAACTTCTTATGAACTTGAATTGTCCGATTTCAGGGACCAATCAAAATCGGATTGAGTCCAAAACTTGGGAAAAATCATAATATCGTGGGAGCAGTCATTTGGAGCGAAATCGAATATCTAGAACTATGCAATACACCAATCACACCAATTCACAACGAACTTCGTACAAACTTGAATTGTCCGATCTCATGGACCAATGGAAATCGGATTAAGTCCAAAACTTGGGGAACCGCATAATATCGTGGGAGGATTCATTTGGTTGATTTGGAGTGAAATCCAATGGCTAAAACTATGCAATACATCAACCACTCCATTTCGAAATGAACTTCGTACGAACCGGAATTGTTCGATTTCATGGACCAATCGATATCGGGTAGAGTCCAAAACATAGGAAACATCATAATATGGTGGAAGGAGTCATTTGGTTGGTTTGGAGTTAAATCCAATGGCTAAAACTGTGCAATACACCAACCACGCCGTCTCAGAACGAACTTCGTAGAACTGAATTGTCCGATTTCAAGGACCAATCGGTATTGGGTTGAGTCCAAAACATGGGGAACATCATAATATGGTGGGAGGAGTCACTTGAAGGGTTTTGAGTGAAATCCAATCTCTAGAACTATGCAATACACCAACCACTCTATTTCAGAACGAACTTACGAACCTTAATTGTCCGATTTCATGGACCAATCGAAATCGGATTGAGTCAAAAACTTGGGGAACATCATAATATCGTGGGAGGAGTCATTTGGTTGGTTTGGAGTGAAATCCAATGGCTAAAACTATACAATACACTAACCACTCCATTTTAGAACGAACTTAGTACGAACTGAATTGCCCATTTTTATGGACCAATCGAAATCGGATTGATTCGAAAACTTGGGGAACATCCTAATATCATGGGAGGAGTCATTTGGTTGGTTTGGAGTGAAATCCAATCTCTAAAACTATGCAACACACCAACCACTCCATTTGAGAACAAACTCGTCGAACTGAATTGTCCGATTTCATGGACCAATCGAAGTCGGTTCAATCGAAATTGGATTGAGTCCAAAACTTGGGTGACATCATAATATCGTGGGAGGATTCATTTGGTTGGTTTGGAGTGAAATCCAATGGCTAAAACTATGCAATACACCAACCACTCCATTTGAGCACGAACTTCGTCAACAGATTGTCCGATTTCATGGACTAATCGAAATCGGATGAGTCCAAAAGTTTGGGAACATCACAATATCGTGGGAGGAGTCATTTGGTTCGTTTGGAGTGAAATCCAATGGCTAGAACTATGCAATACACCAACCACTCCATTTCAGAACGAACTTACGAACTGAATTGTCAGATTTCATGGACCAATCGAAATCGGATCGAGTCCAAAAGTTGGGGAACATCATAATATCGCGGAAGGAACCATGTGGTTGGTTTGGAATGAAATCCAATGGCTGAAACTATGTAATACACTAACCACTCCGTTTGAGAACGAACTTCGTTCGAACCTGAATTGTCGATTTCATGGACCAATTGAAATCGGATTGAGTCGAAACCTTGGGGAACATCATCGTGGTTAGAGTCATTTGGTTGGTTTGGAATGAAATCCAATGGCTAAAACTATGCAAAACACCAACCACTCCGTTTCAGAACGAACTTACGAACTGTGTCCGATTTCATGGACCAATCGATATCGGTCGACCCCAAAACTTGGGGAACATCACAATATGGCGGGAGGAGTCATTTGAATGATTTTGAGTGAATTACAACCTCTGGAACTTATGCAATACACCAATCACACCATTTCATAACGATCTTTGTTCGAACAATGGTCCGATTTCGTGGACCAATCAAAATCTGGAGTCAAAAACTTGGGAACGTCATAATATCGTGGGAGGAGTCATTTGGTTGGTTTGGAGTGAAATCCAAGGGCTAAAGCTGTGCAATACACCAACCACTCCATTTCACAACAAACTTCGAACCTAAATTGTCGATTTCGTGGACCAATCGAAATCGGATTGAGTCAAAACTTCGGGAACGCGTCATAATATCGTGGGAGGAGTCATTTGGTTGGTTTGGAGTGAAATCAATGGCAAAACTATGCGATACACCAACCACTCCGTGTCGGAATGAACTTACGAACTGAATTGTCCGATTTCTGGACCAATCGGTATTAGGTTGAGTCTAAAAAATGGGAACATCATAATATGGTGGGAGGAGTTACTTGGAGGGTTTTGAGTGAAATCCAATCTCTAGAACTATGCAATACACCAACCACTCCATTTCAGAACGAACTTCGTACGAACCTGTATTGTCCGATTTCATGGACCAATCAAAATCGGATTGAGTCCAAAACATGGGGAACATCATAATATCGTGGGAGGAGTCATTAGGTTGGTTTGAAGTGAAATCCAATGGCTAGAACTATGCAATACACCAACCACTCCATGTCAGAACGAACTTGCGCGAACTGAATTGTCCGATTTCATGGACCAATCGAAATCGGACTGAGTCCAAAACTTGGGGAACAACATAATACCGTGGGAGGAGTCATTTGGTTGGTTTGGAGTGAAATCCAATGTCTAGAACTATGCAATACACCAACCACTCCATTTGAGCGAACCCGTGCGAACTGATTGTCGATTTCAAGGACCAATTGAGATTGAGTCCGAAACTTGGGGAACATCATAATGTCGTGGGAGGAGTCATTTGGTTGGTTTGGAGTGAAATCCAATGGCTGAAACTATGTAATACAACAACCACTCCGTTTCAGAACGAATGTTGTACGAACCTGAATTGTTCGATTTTATGGACCAATCGAAATCGGATTGAGCCGAAAACTTGGGGAACATCATCGTGGTTGCAGTCATTTGGTTGGTTTGGAGTGAAATCCAATGGCTAAAACTATGCAAAACACCAACCACTTCGTTTCAGAGCGAACTTGCACGAACACAGCCGATTTCATGGACCAATCGATTTTGGGTTGCGTGCGGTTCGTTCTCAAACGGAGTGGTTGTGTATCGCATAGTTTTAGCCATTGATATCACTCAAACCAACCACATGACTCCTCACGATATTAGGATGTTCCCCAGTTTTCGACTCAATCGATTTGATTGGTCTTGAAATCGGACACTTGTGCGTCTTAGTTCATCGAAATGGAGGTTGGTGTATTGCATAGTTCTAGAGGGTTTCACTCAAAACCTCCAAATGACTCCTCCCACCATATTATGATGTTCCCACATTTTGACTCAGCGATATCGATTGGTCATGAAATCGGACAATTCAGACGAAGTCCGTTCAGCGGAGTGGTTGGTGTATTACATAGTGTTAGCCATTAGTTTCACTCCAAACCAACAAATGACTCCTCGATATTATGATGTTCCCAAGTTTTGACTCAATCCGATTCGATTGGTCATGAAATCGGACAATTCAAGTTACGAAGTTCGTTCTAAATGGAGTGGTTGGTGTATTACATAGTTTAGTGATTAGATTTCACTCCAAACCAACCAAATGACTCCTCCCATGATATTAGGCTGTTCCCAAGTTTCGACTCAATCCGATTTCGATTGGTTCATAAAATCGGACAATTGAGTCGCACTAAGTTCGTTCTAAAATGGAGTGGTTGGTGTATTGCATAATTTTAGCCATTGATTTCACTCCAAACCAACCAAATGACTCCTCCCACGATATTATGATGTTCCCCAAGTTTTGACTCAATCCGATTCGATTGGTCCATGAAATCGGACAATTAAGGTTAAATGCAGTTCGTTTGAAATGGAGTGGTTGGTGTATTGCATAGTTCTAGAGATTGGATTTCACTCAAAACCTCAAATGACTCCTCCCACCATATTATGTTGTTCCCCACGTTTAGACTCAACGGATATCGATTGCTCACGAAATCGGACACTTCAAGTTTGTATGCGAAGTTCGTTGCGAAACGGAGTGGTTGGTGTATTACATACTTTTAGCCATTGGATTTCACTCTAAACCAACCAAATGACTCCTCCCACGATATTATGATGTTCCCAAGTTTTGGACTCAATCGATTCGATTGGTCCATGAAATCGGACAATTCAAGTGCGAGAGTTCGTTCTAAAATGGAGTGGTTGGTGTATTGCATAGTTTTAGCGATTAGATTTCACTCCAAACCAACCAAATGACTCTCCCGTGATATTAGGATGTTCCCCAAGTTTTCGACTCAATCCGATTTCGATTGGTCCATAAAATCGGACAATTCAGGTTCGTACTAAATTCGTTCTAAAATGGAGTGGTTAGTGTATTGCATAGTTTTAGCCATTTGATTTCACTCCAAACCAACAAATGACTCCTCCCACGATATTATGATGTTCCCAAGTTTTGGACTCAATCCGATTTCGATTGGCCCTTGAAATCGGACAATTGAGTTATTATGAAGTTCGTTGAAATGGAGTGGTTGGTGTATTGCATAGTTCTAGAGATTGGATTTCACTCAAAACCCTCCAAATGACTCCTCCCACCATATTATGATGTTCCCCACGTTTTCGACTCAACCCGATATCGATTGGTCACGAAATCGGACAATTGGTTTATGCGAAGTTCGTTCTAAAACGGAGTGGTTGGTGTATTGCATAGTTCTAGAGATTGGATTTCACTTAAAACCCTCCAAGTGACTCCTCCCACCATATTATGATGTTCCCCAAGTTTTGGACTCAATCAGATATCGATTGGTCTATGAAATCGGACAATTGAGTTCGTAGAAAGTTCGTTATGAAATGGAGTGGTTGCTGTATTGCATAGTTTTAGCAATTGGATTTCACTCAAAACCCACCAAATGATTCCTCTCACCATATTATGATGTTCCCCAAGTTTTGGACTAAATCCAATATCAATTGGTCCATGAAATTGAACAATTCAGAGTTTGTACGAAGTTCGTTTTGACATGGGGTGGTTGGTGTATTGCATAGTTTTAGCCATTGTATTTGACTCAAAACTCACCAAATGACTCCTCCCACAACATTATGAAGTTCTCCAAGTTTCGGACAATTTAGTATCGAACGAAGTTCGTTATTTAATGGAGTGGTTATTGTATTGCATAGTTTTAGCAATTGGATTTCACTCAAAACCCACCAAAGGACTCCTCCCGCCGTATTATGATGTTTCCCAAGTTTTGGACTCAATCCGATATCAATTGGTCCAACAAATCGGACAATTTAGGTTCGTATGAAGTTCGTTCTGAAATGGAGTGGTTGATGTATTGCATAGTTTTAGCCATTGGATTTCACTCAAAACCCACCAAATGACTCCTCCTACCATGGTTTGATGTTCCCCAAGTTTTGGACTCAATCCGACATCAATTGGTCCATGAAATCGCGGACAATTCAGGTTCGTACGAAGTACGTTTTGAAATGGTGTGGTTGGTGTATTGCATAGTTCTATAGATTGGATTTCGCTCAAAACCCACCAAATGTCTCCTCCCACCATGTTATAATGATCCCCATGTTTTGGACTCAATCCGATATCGATTGTTCCTTGAAATCGGACAATTCAGGTTTGTACGAAGTTCGTTCTTAAATGGGATGGTTGGTGTATTCCATAGTTTTAGTAATTGGATTTCTCTCAAAACCCCCCAAATGACTACTCCCACAATATTATGAAGTTCACCAAGTTTTGGACTCAATCCGATATCGATTAGTCCATCAAATCGGACAATTCAATTTCGTACAAAGTGCGTTCCGAAATGGAGTGGTTGGTGTATTGCATAGTTCTAGAGATTGGATTTCATTCAAAACCCACCAAATGAGTCCTCCCACCATATTATGATGTTATCCAAGTTTTGGACAATCTGATATATAATGGTCCATGAAATCAAACAATTCAGGTTCGACGAAGTTCGTTCTGAAATGGAGTGGTTGCTGTATTGCATTGTTTTAGCCATTGGATTTTACTCAAAACCCACCAAATGATTCCTCCCACCATATTGTGATGTACCCCAAGGTCTGGACTCAATCCAATATTACTTGGTCCACGAAATTGCACAATTCAGGTTCGTATGAAGTTCGTTCTGAAATGGGGTGGTTGGTGTATTGCATAGTTTTAGCCATTGTGTTTGACTCAAAACTCACCAAATGACTTCTCCCACAACATTGTGAAGTTCTCCAAGTTTTGGACTCAATCCGATATCGATTGGTCCATGAAATCGGACAATTTAGCTACGAACGAAGTTCGTTATTTAATGGAGTGGTTGGTGTATTGCTTAGTTTTAGCAATTGGATTTCACTCAAAACCCACCAAATGACTCCTCCCACCGTATTATAATGTTTCCCAACTTTTGGACTCAATCCGATATCAATTGGTCCAACAAATCGGACAATTCAGGTTCGTATGAAGTTCGTTCTGAAATGGAGTGGTTGTTGTATTGCATAGTTTTAGCAATTGGATTTCACTCAAAACCCACCAAATGACTCCTCCTACCATGTTTTGATGTTCCCCAAGTTTTGAACTCAATCCGATATCGATTGGTCTACGGAATCATACAATTCAGGTTCGTACGAAGTTCATTCCGAAATGGGGTGGTTGGTGTATTGCATAGTTTTAGCAATTGGATTTCACTCAAAACTCACCAAATGACTCCTCCCACAACATTACGAACTTCCCCAACTTTTGGACTCAATCCGGTATCGGTTGGTCCATGAAATCGGACAATTGGCTCATGCGAAGTTCTTTCTAAAACGGGGTAGTTGGTGTATTGCGTTGTTTTGGCCATTGGATTTCATTCAAAACCCACCAAATGACTCATCCCACCATGTTATGACGTTCCCCAAGTTTTGGCCTCAATCCGATATCGATTGGTCCATGAAATGGGACAATTCAGGTTCGCACGAAGTTCATTCATAAATGGAATCGTTTTTGTATAGCGTAGTTTTAGCCATTGGGATTGACTGAAAACCCACAAAATGACTCCTCCCACAGCATTTTGAATTTCCCTAAGTTTTGGACTCAATCCGATATTGATTGGTCCACGGAATTGGACAATTCCGGTTCATACGAAGTTTATTCAGAAATGGAGTGGTTGGTGTATTGCATAGTTCTGGAGATTGTATTCCGCTCAACACCAAATGACTCCTCCCACCATGTTATAATGTTCCCCATGTTTTGGACTCAATCCGATATTGATTGGTCCTTGAAATCGGACAATTCAGTTCGTAAAGTTCGTTCAAATGGGGTGGTTGGTGTACTGCATAGTTCTAGAGATTGGATTTCACTCAAAACCCTCCAAGTGACTCCTCCCACCATATTATGATGTTCCTAAAGTTTTGGACTCAATCCGATATCGATTGGTCCACAAAATCGGACAATTCAAGTTCGTACGAAGTTCGTTCTGAAATGGAGTGGTTGGTGTATTCCATAGTTGTTGAGATTGGATTTCGCTCAAAACAAACCAAATGACACCTCCCACCAGATTGTGATTTTCCCCAAGTTTTGGACTCAATCCGATATCGATTGGTCCATGAAATCGGATGATCCAGGTTCGTATGAAGCTCGTTCTGAAATGAGGTGGTTGGTCTATTGCATAGTTTTAGCAATTGGATTTCACTCAAAACTCTCCAAATGACTCCTCCCTCCATATTATGATGTTCCCAAAGTTTTGGACTCAATCCAATATTGATTGGTCCATGAAATCGGACAATTCAGGTTCACGCGAAGTTCGTTCTGAAATGGTGTTGTTGGTGTATTGCATTCTTTCAGAAATTGGATTTCACTCAAAACCCAACAATGATTCCCCCCACCATATTATGTTGTTCCCCAAGTTTCGGACTCAATCCGATATCGATTGGTCCATGAAATCGAACACTTCAGGTTCATATGAAGTTCGTTCTGAAATGGGATGGTTGTTGATTGCATAGTTTTAGCATTTGGATTCCACGCAAAACCCACCAAAATGACTCCTCCCACAACATTATGAAGTTCCCCAAGTTTTGGACTCAATCCGATATCGATTGGTCCACGAAATCGGACAATTCAGTTAAATCTGCTCGTTCGAAATGGAGTGGTTCGTATATTTCGTAGTTCTAGAGATTGGACTTCCTTCAAAACCGACCAAATGACTCCTCCAACCATATTACGATGTTTCCCAAGTTTTGGACTCAATCCGATATCGATTGGTCCATGAAATCGGATGATCCAGTTCGTAAAGCTCGTTCAAATGAGGTGGTTGGTGTATTGCATAGTTTTAGCAATTGGATTTCACTCAAAACTCTCCAAATGACTCCTCCCTCCATATTATGATGTTCCCAAAGTTTTGGACTCAATCCAATATTGATTGGTCCATGAAATCGGACAATTCAGGTTCACGCGAAGTTCGTTCTGAAATGGTGCAGTTGGTGTATTGCATTCTTTCAGAAATTGGATTTCACTCAAAACCCAACAATGATTCCCCCCACCATATTATGTTGTTCCCCATGTTTCGGACTCAATCCGATATCGATTGGTCCATGAAATCGAGCACTTCAGGTTCATATGAAGTTCGTTCTGAAATGGGATGGTTGTTGATTGCATAGTTTTAGCATTTGGATTCCACGCAAAACCCACCAAAATGACTCCTCCCACAACATTATGAAGTTCCCCAAGTTTTGGACTCAATCCGATATCGATTGGTCCACGAAATCGGACAATTCAGGTTCGTACGAAGTTCGTTCTGAAATGGAGTGGTTCGTATATTTCGTAGTTCTAGAGATTGGACTTCCTTCAAAACCGACCAAATGACTCCTCCAACCATATTACGATGTTCCCCAAGTTTTGGACTCAAGCCGGTATGGATTGGTCGATGAGATCGGACAATTCAAGTTCGTACGATGTTTGTTCTGAAATGGAGTGGTCGGTGTATTGCACAGTTTTAGCAATTGGATTTCTCTCAAAACTCACGAACTGAATAGTCCCACAACATTATGAAGTTCCCCAAGTTTTGGACTCAATCCGATATCGATTGGTCCATGAAATCAGACAATTCAGGTTCGTACGAAGTTCATTTTGAAATAGAGTGATTGGTGTATTGCATAGTTCTAGAGATTGGATTTCACTCAAAAACCACCAAATGGCTCCTCCAACCATACTATGGTGTTCCCTAAGTTTTGGACTCAGTCTGTTATAGATTGGTCCTTCAAATCGGACAATTCAGTTAAATGCAATCGATCTGAAATGGGGTGGTTGCTGTATTGCATTGTTCTAGCGATTGGATTTCACCAAATCCTTCCAAATGACTCCTCCCACCATATAACGATGTGCCAAGAGTTTTGGACTCAATCCGATATCGATTGGTCCGTCAAATCGGACAATTCATGTTCGTTTGAAGTTCGTTCTGAAATGGAGTGGTTGGTGTATTGCATAGTTTTAGCGATTGGATTTCACCCAAAACCCACCAATTGACTCTTCCCACCATATTATGAAGTTTCCCAAGTTTTGGTCAGTGAAATCGGGCATTTCCGGTTTCTACGAAGTTTGTTCTGAAATGGAGTGGTTGGTGTATTGCATAGTTTTAGCAATTGGGTTTCTCTCAAAACTCACCAACCAACTCATCCCACAACATTATGAAGTTCCCCAAGTTTTGGACTCAACCCGATATCGATTGTTCCATGAAATCGGACAATTTAGGTTCGTAGGATGTTCGTTTGAAATAGAGTAGTTGATGTATTGCATTGTTTTAGCAATTGGATTTCAAATAAAACTCACCAAATGACTCCTCCCACAACATTATGAAGTTCCCCATGTTTTGGACTCAATCCGATATCGATTGGTCTATGAAATCGGACAATTCGGGTTCGTACGAAGTTCATTCTGAAATGGAGTGGTTGGTGTATTGCACACTTTTAGAGATTGGATTTCACTCAAAACTCACCAAATGCCTATTCCCACCATATTATTATGTTCCCCAAGTTTTGGGCAAAATCTGATATCGATTGGTCTAAAAATTGGACTATTCATGTTAGTACGAAGTTCGTTATCTATTGTAGTGGTTGGTGTATTGCATAGTTTTAGCAATTGGATTTCACTCAACACTATCCGAATGACACCGCCCTCAACATTATGATGTTCCCCAAGTTTTTTACTCAATCCAACATCGATTGGTCAATGAAATTGGATAATTCAAGTTTGTACGAAGTTCACTCTGAAATGGAGTGGTTGGTGTATTGAATAGTTCTAGAGATTGGATTTCACTCAAAACCCGCCAAATGACTCCTCCCACCATATTATGATGTTCCCCAAGTTTAGGGCGCAATCCAATATTGATTGTTCCATGAGATTGGACAATTCAGGTTCTTACAAAGTTCGTTCTGAAATGGGGAGTGGTTGGAATATTGCATAGGTTTAGCCATTGGATTTCCCTCAAAACTCACCGAATGACTTCTCCCACCATATTATGATGTTCCCCAAGTTTTGGACTCAATCTGATATCGATTGGTCCGTGAAATTGAACAATTCAGGTTTGTACGAAGTTCGTTCTGAAATGGAGTGATTGGTGTATTGCACACTTTTAGAGATTGGATTTCACTCATAACCCACCAAATGACTCCTCCCACCATACTATGATGTTGACCAAATTTTGGGCTCAATCCGATCTCGATGGGACCAAGAAATTGGACAATTCAAGTTCGTACGAAGTTTGTTCCGTAAATGGAGTAGTTGGTGTATTGCAAAGTTTTATCGATTGGATTTCATTCAAAACTCACCAAATGACTCCTCCCACCATACTATGATGTTGACCAAATTTTGGGCTCAATCCGATATCGATTGAATCAAAACTCACCAAATGACTCCTACCACCATATTATGATGTTGACCAAGTTTTGTGCTCAATCCGATATCGATTGAATCAAAACTCACCAAATGACTCCTCCCACCATATTATGATGTTTCCCAAGTTTTGGGCTAAGTCTGATATCGATTGGTCTAGGAAATTGGACTATTCATGTTACTACGAAGTTCGTTATCTATTGTAGTGATTGGTGTATTGCATGGTTTTAGCAATTGGATTTCACTCAAAACTATCTGAATGACTCCTCCCACAACATTATGATGTTCCCCAAGTTTTGGACTCAATCAAACATCGATTGGTCAACGAAATTGGACAATTCAAGTTCGTACGAAGCTCACTTTGAAATGCAGTGGTTGGTGTATTGAATAGTTCTAGAGATTGGATTTCACAGAAACCAAATGACTCCTCCCACCATATTATGATGTTCCCCAAGTTTTGGGGGCAATCCGATATCGATTGGTCCATGAGATTGGACAATTTAGGTTCTTATAAAGTTCGTTCTGAAATGGAGTGGTTGGTATATTGCATAGGTTTAGCCATTAGATTTCCCTCAAAACTCACCGAATGACTTCTCCAACCATATTATGATGTTCCCCAAGTTTTGGACTCAATCTGATATCGATTGGTACATGAAATCGGACAATTCAAGTTCGTACGAAGTTCGTTCTAAAATGGAGTGGTTGGTGTATTGCACACTTTTAGAGAGTGGATTTCACTCAAAACCCACCAAATGACTCCTCCCACCATACTATGATGTTGACCAAGTTTTGGGCACAATCCGATCTCGATGGGACCAAGAAATTGGACAATTCAAGTTCGTACAAAGTTTGCTCCATAAATAGAGTAGTTGGTGTGTTGCAAAGTTTTATCGATTGGATTTCATTCAAAACTCATCAAATGACTCCTCCCACCATATTATGGTGTTGACTAAATTTTGGGCTCAATCCGATATCGATTGAATCAAAACTCACCAAATGACTCCTGCCTTTATATTATGATGTTGACCAAGTTTTGTGCTCAATCCGATATCGATTGAATCAAAACTCACCAAATGACTCCTCCCACCATATTATGAGGTTGACCAAGTTTTGGGCTCAATCCGATAACGATTGAACCAAGAAATTGGACAATTCAAGTTCGTTCGAAATTCGATCTGTAAATGGAGTCGTTGGTGTATTGCATAGTTATAGGGATTGGATTTCACTCAAAACACACCAAATGACTCCTCCCACCATATTATAATGTTGACTAACTTTTGGGCTCAATCCGATCTCGATTCAACCAAGAAATCAGACGATTCAAGTTCATTCGTAGTTCGGTCCGTAAATGAAGTGGTTGGTGTATTGCATGTTTTAGGGATTGGAGTTCACTCAAAACACATCATATGACTCCTCCCACCATATTATGTTGTTGAACAAGTTTTCGGGTTAATCCGATATCGATTGAACCAAGAAATTGGACAATTCAAGTTCGTGAGAAGTTAGTTCTATAAATGAAGCGGTTGGTGTATTGCATAGTTTTAGCCTTTGAGTTTCGCTCAAAACTCACCAAATGACTCCCTCCACCATATTATGATGTTGACCAAGTTTTGGGCTCAATCCGAGAATGATTGAACCAAGAAATTGTACAATTAAAGTTCGTAGGAAGTTAGTTCAGTAAATGTTGCGGTTGGGGTATTGCATAGTTTTAGCCTTTGCATTTCGCTCAAAACTCACCAAATGACTCCTCCCACGATATTATGGTGTTGACCAAGTTTTGGGATCAATCCGATCTCGACTGAACCAAGAAATTGGACGATTCAAGTTCGTTCGCAGTTCGTTCCGTAAATGAAGCGGTTGGTGTATTGCATGTTTTAGGGATTGAATTTCACTCAAAACACTCCAAATGACTCCTCCCACCATATTGTGATGTTGACCAACTTTTGGGCTCAATCCGATCTCGATTGAACTAAGAAATTGGACAATTCAAGTTCATACTTAGTTCTTTTCGTAAATGGAGTGGTTGGTGTATTGCATAGTTTTAGCCATTGGATTTCATTCAAAACTCACCAAATAACCCCTCCCACCATATTTTAATGTTGATTAAGTTTTGGGCTTAATCTGATCTCGATTGAACCAAGAAATTGGACGATTCAAGTTCGTTCGCAGGTCGTTCTATAAATGAAGCGATTCGTGTATTGCATGTTTTAGGTGTTGGATTTCACTCAAAACTTAGCAAATGACTCCAACCTCCGTATTATGACATTGACCACAATTTGGGCTCAATCCGATATCGATTGGACCAAGAAATTGGACAGTTCAAGTTCGTATGAAGTTCGTTCCATAAATGGAGTGGTTGTTGTATTGCTTAGTTTCAGCGATTGGATTTCACTCAAAACTCCCCACATGACTCCTCCCACCATATTATGTTGTTGACCAACTTTTGGGCTCAATCTAATCTCGATTGAACAAAGAAATTGGACAATTCAAGTTCGTACGAAGTTCGTTCCGTAAATGGAGTAGTTGGTGTATTGCATAGTTTCAGCAATTGGATTTCACTCAAAACTCACCAAATGACTCCTCCAATCATATTATGATGGTCACCAAGTTTTGGGCTCAATCCGATATCGATTAAACCAAGAAATTGGACAATTCAAGTTCATACGAAGTTCATTCCGTAAATGGAGGGGTTGGTGTATTGCATAGTTTTAGCGATTGGATTTCTCTCAAAACTCTCCAAACGACTTCTCCTACCAAATTATGATGTTGACTAAGTTTTGGGCTCAATCCGATCTTGATTAGACCAAGAAATTGGTCGATTCAAGTTCGTTCGCAGTTCGTTCCGTAAATGGAGTGGTTGGTCTATTGCATAGTTTTAGTGGTTGGATTTCACTCAAAACTCACCAAATGACTTTTCCCACCATATTTTGATGTTGACCAAGTTTTGGGCTCAATCCGATCTCGATTGAAACAAGAAATTTGGCAATTCAAGTTCGTTCCGTAAATGAAGCGGTTGGTGTATTGCATGTTTTAGCCGTTGGATTTCCCTCAAAACTCACCAAATGACTCCTCCCACCATATTATGATGTTGACCAAGTTTTTGGCTCAATCCGATCTCGATTGAACGAAGAAATTGGACAATTCAAGTTCGTTCCGTCAATGGAGCGTTTGGTGTATTGCATATTTTAGCCATTGGATTTCACTCAAAACTCACCAAATGAATCCTCTCATCATATTATGCTGTTGACCAAGTTTTGGGCCCAATCCAATATCGATTGCTAGCGAAATTGGACAATTCACGTTCGTGCGAAGTTCGTTCCGTAAATGGAGTGGTTGGTGTATTGCATAGTTTTAGCAGTTAGATTTCACTCAAAACTCACCAAATGACTCTTCCCACCATATTATGATGTTGACCAAGTTTTGGGCTCAATCCAATCTTGACTGAAACAAGAAATTGGACAATTCAAGTTCGTTTCGTAAATGGAGTGGTTAGTGTATTGCATGTTTTAGCCATTGGATTTCACTCAAAACTCACCAAAAGACTCCTCCCACCATATTATGATGTTGACCAAGTTTACGGCTCAATTCGATATCGATTGCCATCGAAATTGGACAATTCAAGTTCGTACGAAGTTCCTTCCGTAAATGGAGTAGTTGGTGTATGGCATAGTTTTAGCGGTTGGATTTCACTCAAAACTCACCAAATGACTCTTCCCACCATATTATTATGTTGACCAAGTTTTGGGCTCAATTCGATCTCGATTGATCCAAGAAATTGGACAATGCAAGTCTGTTCCGTAAATGGAGTGGTTTGTGTATGGTGTAATAACCCAAACCCTAATTAATATTTAATTATTTAATTATTAAGAGGAAAGGACAATTTTGTCCTTAGATTAGTTTATTGGGAGTTTCACTAAAACACCCAAAATGGGGGCTGAAATTATAAAAAAACACAACATCCAAAACACTTTATAAACATACACAAAACCCATCATTACACACACTCAAAATACATTGATAAACAAACCCAAAAAATATACAATTGTTGATTTTGGGTGTGTTTCTATGTTTAAATCGTGTTTGGGTTTTTTTTTATAAATACATGTCTAGGATTGGGTTTATTTATAAATTTGTATAGTTTATTTAAAGGAAAGTTGACTTTTTGACTGAGAAAGAATTTGGGAATTCGATTGCACCGTTGCGTAGAGCGCGACGAAATGAGTTCTTAGACATGTGGAACGCTCGGTTCCGAGTTGTAACGAATGAGAAAGGTCTAGAAACAAAAAGGACGTATTGGGAATTTTCATATTTGTTACTGTAGCAATAGTGCCGCCACGATCCGGTGCTACGACTCGGTTCTATTTATTTTCCTCCCCTCTGTTCGAGCAACCCTCCCTTTCCCCTATTACTATTCATCACCTGGTTTTTGGGCCACTACAATCGCATCCGCCACCGCTTTGGGGTGGCACTGGTCCCAAACTAACCGACTTGACGCCCTCTTCCTACCTCACTCCTCGTGCGTTAACAAAGAACATCGATCCGTAAAATGGCCAAAACAGCCCAGTTTATATCAAAACTTCCCACCGTTCGTTCTCTCTTCTCTGGCTGCCAAATTGGACGAATAAGGTATGGATTTCTAGCTATTTTCTGAGCTCTAGCTGATGGTTGGGTAGGATTTGAGGAATTTCTAGGTTTGGCAGGTTAATTCTCGAGCTAGGGTTTGGCCGGTTATGGGAGCACACCTCCGGCCACTTCCGGTTAGTTTTTGGGGTAGGTCCAAGAACAAAAGTGGCTCCAATTAGGGTGTTACACTTGGGGTAGGAGTCTTGAGCCGTGATTTGGAGTTTTTGCGGTGAAGCGTTATTGCTTTAGGCACCACGCGCTGCCGGCGTGACGGGCAGCAGGGTAGGGACCACAATCAGTCCTAGAATAATCCTTTAGTCCTCACGAGGGTGTAGGATTTCACGGATCGTAATTCGGATAACGTTTGAACCCCGAACGGATCTCACCTAGTGGGTTCAGCATGTTTGAGCCGTTGGATCATAGTCATGTTCAGGTAGGTTGACTCAGGTAATTCCAGAATCGTATAATAGTTGACGGATAGTAAAACGGAGTCCCAGATATTTTAGAAACGCCAACCCTAGAGCTAGGTTTACGATAAGCAAGTCCGGACTGAAAGGAGTTATCTAAATCTGCTCAGGGATGAGCAGATAGTTAATTATAAGTTGCGGCCCGTAGACGCAGATATCTCGAGGCCCGCCATTTGCAGATCGAGAACAGGGAAAGAACTACGTGTGGCTTGATCTCTCGAAGGGTACGTAGGCAGCCTACAGTTTTAAGGTGCAGCCACAAGTTAGAGCTTTTGAGTTTGTGTTATTGTTTTTCAGGGCATTTTGGTCATTTGTGACCCACACCCACCAGTGTCGATTTTAAGCAGAGTTCGGCCCGAATTCCAAAGTGGAATTTGGGTCAGGTCCTTTCACATTGCATGTTTTAGCGATTGGATTTCAACTTAAAACTCCCCAAATGACTGCTCCCACCATATTATGAGGTTGACCAAGTTTTGGGCTCAATCCGATCTCGATTGAACCAAGAAGTTGGACAATTCAAGTTCGTTCCGTAAATGGAGCAGTTCATGTATTGCATGTTTTAGTCATTGGATTTCACTCAAAACTCACCAAATCCTCCCACCATATTATGATGTTGACCAAGTTTTCAGATCAATCCGATATCTAACGCCAACGAAATTGGACAACTCAAGTTCGTACGAAGTTTGTTCCGTAAATGGAGTGGTTGGTGTCTTGCATAGTTTTAGCGACTGGATTTCACTCAAAACACACCAATTCACTTCTCCCACCATATTATGACGTCGCCCATGTTTTGGGCCCAATCCAATATTGATTGGCCTAAGAAACTCGACAATTCAAGTTCGTACAAAGTTTGTTCTGTAAATGGAGTAGTTGGTGTATTGCATAATTTTTGCGATTGGATTTCACTTAAAACTCACCAAAAGACTCCTCCCACCATATTTTGATGTTGACCAAGTTTTGGGCTGAATCCGATATCGTTTGAACACAGAAATTAGACAATTCAAGTTCGTAAGGAGTTCATTCAGTAAATGGAGCGGTTGGTGTATTGCGTAGTTTTAGCGATTGGATTTCACTCAAAACCCATTAAATGACTCCTCCCCCTATATTATGATGTTGACCAAGTTTTTGGCTTAATCCGATATCGATTGAACCAAGAAATTGGACAATTGAAGTTCGTACGAAGTTTGATCCATAAATGGAGTGGTCGTGTATTGCATAGTTTTAGTGAATGGATTTCACTCAAAACTCATCAAATGACTCCTCCCACCATATTATGATGTTGACCAAGTCTTCGGCTCAATCCGACATCGATTGAACCAAGAAATTGGACAATTCAAGTTCGTACGAAGTTCGTTCCGTAAATGGAGTAACTCCCCAAATGATTGCTCCCACCATATTATGAGGTTGACCAAGTTTTTGGCTCAATGCGATCTCGATTGAACCAAGAAGTTGGACAATTCAAGTTCGTTCCGTAACTGGAGCGGTTCGTGTATTGCATGTTTTAGCCATTGGATTTCACTCAAAACTCATCAAATCCTCCCACCATATTATGGCGTTGACCAAGTTTTCAGATCAATCCGATATCTAATGCCAACGAAATTGGACAACTCAAGTTCGTACGAAGTTTGTTCCGTAAATGGAGTGGTTGGTGTCTTGCATAGTTTTAGCGACTGGATTTCACTCAAAACACTCCAATTCACTGCTGCCACCATATTATGACGTTGTCCATGTTTTGGGCTCAATCCAACATTGATTGGCCTAAGAAATTGGACAATTCAAGTTCGTACAAAGTTTGTTTCGTAAATGGAGTGGTTGGTGTATTGCATAATTTTTGCGATTGGATTTCACTCAAAACTCACCAAATGATTCCTCCCACCGTGTTATAATGTTGACCAAGTTTTGGGCTCAATCCGATATCGAGTGAACCAAGAAATTGGACAATTCAAGTTCATACGAAATTCGTTCCGTAAATGGAGTGGTTGGTGTATTGCATGTTTTAGCCGTTGGATTTCACTCAAAACTCACCAAATGACTCCTCCCGTCATATTATGCTATTGACCAAGTTTTGGGCTCAATCCGATATCGATTGAACCTTGAAATTGGACAACTTAAGTTCGTACGAAGTTCTTTCCATAAATGGAGTGGTTGGTGTATTGCATGTTTTAGCGATTGGATTTCACTCAATACACACCAAATGACTCCGCCCACCAGATTATAATGTTGACCAAGTTTTGGGCTCAATCCTATATCGATTGAACCAAGAAATTGGACAATTCAAATTCATATGAAATTCGTTCCTTAAATGGAGTGGTTGGTGTATTTCATGTTTTGGCCATTGGATTTCACTCAAAACTCACCAAATGACTCCTCCCACCATATTATGATGTTGATCAATTTTTGGGCTCAATCTGATCTCGATGGAACGAAGAAATTAGACAATTCAAGTTCGTACGAAGCTCATTCCGTAAATGGAGTAATTGGTGTATTGCATAGTTTTAGCGATTGGATTTTACTCAAAACTCACCAAATGACTCCTCGCACCATATTATGTTGTTGACTAAGTTTTGGGCTCAATCCGATATGGATTGAACCAAGAAATTAGACAATTCACATTTGTACGAAGTTTGTTCCGTAAATAGAGTGGTTGGTGTATTGCATAGTTTTAGCGATTGGATTTCACTCAAAACTCACCAAATGACTCCTCCCACCATATTATGATGTTGACCAAGTCTTCGGCTCAATCCGACATCGATTGGACCGAAAAATTGGACAATTCAAGTTCGTACGAAGTTCGTTCCGTAAATGGAGTGGTTGGTGTATTGCATAGTTTTAGCGATTGGATTTCACTTAAAACTCCCCAAATGATTGCTCCCACCATATTATGCTATTGACCAAGTTTTGGGCTCAATCCGATATCGATTGAACCTAGAAATTGGACAATTTAAGTTTGTATGAAGTTCGTTCCTTAAATGGAGCGATTGTTGTATTGCATGTTTTAGCGATTGGATTTCACTCAAAACTCACCAAACAACTCCTCCCACCATATTATGATGCTGACCAAGTTTTTGGCTCAATCTGATATTGATTGAAACAAGAAATCGGACAATTCAAGTTAGTACGAAGTTTGTTCCGTAAATGGAGTGGTTGGTGTATTGCATGTTTTAGGCATTGGATTTCACCCAAAACTCACCAAACGACTCCTCCCACCATATTTTGATGTTGACCAAGTTTTGGGCTGAATCCGATATCGTTGGACACAAAAATTGGACAATTCAAGTTCGTAACAAGTTCGTTCAGTAAATAGAGCAGTTGGTGTATTGCATAGTTTTAGCGATTGGATTTCACTCAAAACCCGTTAAATGACTCCTCCTACTATATTATGATGTTGACCAAGTTTTGGGCTTAATCCGATATCGATTGAACCAAGAAATTGGACAATTAAAGTTCGTACGAAGTTCGATCTGTAAATGGAGTGGTTTTGTATTGCATAGTTTTAGCAACTGGATTTCACTCAAAACTCACCAAATGACTCCTCCCACCATATTATGATGTTCACCAAGTTTTTGGCTCAATCCGACTTCGATTGAACCAAGAAATTGGACAATTCAAGTTCGTACGAAGTTCGTTCCGTAAATGGAGTGGTTGGTGTATTGCATAGTTTTAGCCTCTGGATTTCACTAAGAACAATCCAATTGACGTTGCCCATGTTTTGGGCTCAATCCGATATTGATTGGCCTAAGAAATTGGACAATTCAAATTCGTACAAAGTTCGTTCCGTAAATGGAGTGGTTGGTGTATTGCACAGTTTTAGCAATTGGATTAAACTTAAAACTCCCCAAATGACTGCTCCCACCATATTATGAGGTTGACCAAGTTTTGGGCTCAATCCGATCTCGATTGAACCAAGAAGTTGGACAATTCAAGTTCGTTCCGTAAATGGAGCATTTCGTGTATTGCATGTTTTAGTCATTGGATTGCACTCAAAACTCACCAAATCCTCCCACCATATTATGATGTTGTCCAAGTTTTCAGATCAATCCGATATCTAATGCCAACGAAATTGGACAACTCAAGTTCGTACAAAGTTTGTTCCGTAAGAGTGGTTGGTGTCTTGCATAGTTTTAGCGACTGGATTTCATTCAAAACACACCAATTCACTTCTCCCACCATATTATGACGTTGCCCATGTTTTGGGCTCAATCCAATATTGATTGGCCTAAGAAACTCGACAATTCAAGTTTGTACAAAGTTTGTTCTGTAAATGGAGTAGTTGGTGTATTGCATAATTTTTGCGATTGGATTTCACTCAAAACTCACCAAATGACTCCTCCCACCATGTTATGATGTTGACTAAGTTCTGGGCTCAATCCGATATCGAGTGAACCAAGAAATTGGACAATTCATGTTCGTAAGGAGTTCATTCAGTAAATGGAGTGGTTGGTGTATTGCATGTTTTAGTTGTTGGATTCCACTCAAAACTCACCAAATGATTCCTCCCACCGTGTTATGATGTTGACCAAGTTTTGGGCTCAATTCGATATCGAGTGAAGCAAGAAATTGGACAATTCAAGTTCGTACAAAGTTCGTTCCGTAAATGGAGTGGCTGGTGTATTGCATGTTTTAGATGTTGGATTTTACTCAAAACTCACCAAATGATTCCTCCCATTGTGTTATGATGTTGACCAAGTTTTGGGCTCAATCCGATATCGAGGGAACCAAGAAATTGGACAATTCAAGTTCGTACAAAGTTCGTTCCGTAAATGGAGTGGTAGGTGTATTGCATGTTTTAGCTGTTGGATTCCACTCAAAACTCACCAAATGATTCCTCCCACCGTGTTATGATGTTGACCAAGTTTTGGGCTCAATCCGATATCGAGTGAACCAAGAAATTGGACAATTCAAGTTCGTACGAAGTTCGTTCCGTAAATGGAGTGGTTGGTGTATTGCATGTTTTAGACGTTGGATTTCACTCAAAACTCACCAAATGACTCCTCCCGTCATATTATGCTATTGACCAAGTTTTGGGCTCAATTCGATATCGATTGAACCTAGAAATTGGACAATTTAAGTTCGTACGAAGTTCTTTCCATAAATGGAGTGGTTGGTGTATTGCATGTTTTAGCGATTAGATTTCACTCAATACTCACCAAATGACTCCGCCCACCATATTATAATGTTGACCAAGTTTTGGGCTCAATCCTATATCGATTGAACCAAGAAATTGGACAATTCAAATTCGTATGACGTTCGTTCCTTAAATGGAGTGGTTGGTGTATTTCATGTCTTGGCCATTGGATTTCACTCAAAACTCACCAAATGACTCTTCCTACCATATTATGATGTTGATCAATTTTTGGGCTCAATCCGATCTCGATTGAATGAAGAAATTAGACAATTCAAGTTCATACGAAGTTCATTCCGTAAATGGAGTAATTGGTGTATTGCATAGTTTTAGCGATTGGATTTTACTCAAAACTCACCAAATGACTCCTCGCACCATAGTTTTAGCGATTGGCTGGGGAAATCAATGTCGGACACCAGTGTACTAAAAGTACACGTAAATATCTAAAGGCAACGGGAACAGAAATTGGCCAACCACTGTGCATTCAAATCGTGCAAGTGGCTAGAGAAATCCTTGTCGGACACCTGTAGTCAAATCGGGTAGGTGGCCGGGGAAATCATTGTCGGGCACATGTTTGCTAAGTATAAGTACACACAAATAGCTAAAGGCAACTGGAAATGGGAAAACTAGCCAACTACTGTCTGTCAAATCGGCCAAGTGGTTGCGGAAATCATTGTCGACACCTGTGTACTAAGTACAATTACACACAAATACGTAAAGGCATCCGAGAACAGAAACGGCCAACCACTCATGCAATCAAATCGGGCGAGAGTGGGGAAATCATTGTCGAACAACTATCCACATTCCAGACACGAAAATATTTAAAGGCAATCGGGAGCAGAAGCTGGTTAACCACCAATCAAATCGAGCAGGTGGTGAAATCATTGTCGAAACTTATGTACTAATTACAGTACACATAAATATGTATAGGAAACCAGGAAAAGCGGCCAACCACATGCGGACAAATTGGGCGGTGGCGGGAAATTATTGTTTGACACCACTTATTAAGTACAAGTACACGCAAATATGTAAAGGCAACCGGAATGGAAATCGCCAACCACTCGCAGTACATCAAAGTAGTGGTGGGAATTCATTGTCGAACAACTAACTATGATCTAAGCATAGGTACACAAAAATATTTAAAGGCAACCAGAACGAGGAAACTTGTCAACCACATGCAATCAAATCAGGCGGTGGTGGGAAATCATTGTCGGACACTGTACTAAGCAGTACACACAAAAGATCTAAAGGCAACCGAACGAGCAGCGGCCAACCACCGTGCAAACAAATCGGCGGTGGTGGGAAAATCATTGTCGGACACTTGTGTACTAAATGCAGTACACACAAAGAGATCTAAAGGCAGCTGGAGCGGAAAAATTGGGCAACCACATGCGATCAAATCGGTCAGGTGGTGGGAAATCATTGTTGGAAAACTAACTATAATCTAAGCATAGGTACACGAAAATATTTAAAGGTAGCAGGAACGGGAAAGCGATTAACCAATGCAGTCAAATCGGGCAAGTGGTGGGAAATCATTGTCGAACACTTGTCTACTAACTACAGTACATGCAAATATGTAAAGGGAACAACGAGGAGAAGCAACCAAGCATGCGGTCAAATCGAGCAAGTGGCTAGGGAAAGCATGGTCGGACACACGTGTACTAACTACAGTACACGAAAATATGTAAAGGCAGCGAGAACGGGAACCTTGCCAACCATCATGCAGATCAAATCCGGCAAGTGGCTAGAGAAATCATTGTCTCACAACTAACTATGATCTAAGCATATGTACCAAAATATTTAAAGGCAACCGGGAAAGAGGAAGCAGTCAACCACCTATGCAGTCAAATTGGGCAAGTGGTGAAATCATTGTCGACACTGTACTAACTACAGGTACACGCAAATATGTAAAGGCAATCGGGAACGCAGAAACTAGCCAACCACATGCGGACAAATCGGGCGGTGGCTCAAAAATCATTATCGGACACCTATTTACTAAATGCAGTACGCAAAATATGTAAAGGCCACCGGAAATGGGAAGCGGGCAACCACCTGTGCAATCAAATCGGGTAGGCGGTGAGAAATCATTGTCGTACAACTAACTTAGATCTATGCATACGTACACGAAAATATATAAAGGCAATCGAGAACGAGGAAACTGGTCAACCACATGCGGTCAAATCGGGAAGTTGGTGAAATCATTATCGGACCCTTGTGTACTAAGTACACACAAAAAGATCTAAAGGCAACCGGGAATGGGAAAATTGGTCAACCACCTATGTAGTCAAATCGGGCAGGTGGCTTGGGAAATCATTGTCGGACACTTGTGTACTAACTACAGGTACACGCAAATATGTAAAGGAAATCGGGAACGAGGGAACTCGCCAACCACCGCAATGAAATCGAGAAAGTTCTGGGGAAATCATTGTCGGACAACTAACTATGATCTAAGCATACATACCCTAAAATATTTAAAGGCAACCGAGAACGGGAAAGTGGTCAACCACATGCGGTCAAATCAGGCGGTGGTCGGGAAATCATTGTCGGACACTTGTGTACTAACTACATGTGCACGCGCAAATATGTAGCGCAACCGAGCAGGAAGCCAGCCACTTGTGCATCAAATCGAGCAAGTGGTTGGGGAAATCATTGTCGAACAACTAACTATGATCAAAGCATAGGTACCCGAAAATATTTAAAGGCAACCGTGAACGACGAAGCAGGTCAACCACCTGTGCGGACAAATTGGGCATGTGGTTGGAAATCATTGTCGGACACTTGTCTACTAATTACAGGTACACGCAAATATGTAAAGGCAACCGGGAACGAGGATACTTGTCAATCTCACATGTGATTAAATCGGGCGGTGGCTAGGGAAATCATTGTTGGAGAACTAACTATGATGTAAGCATAGGTACACGAAAATATTTAAAGGCAGCAGGAGCGAGGAAGCTGGTCAACCACAGTGTAGTCAAATGGGGCGGTGGCTTGGGAAATCATTATCGGACACTGTGTACTAAGTATGTACGCACAAATAGATCCAAAGGCAACCGAGAATGGAAAAATTGGGCAACCACATGCGATCAAATCGGTCGGTGGCGGGAAATCATTGTCGGACAATTAACTATGATCAAAGCATAGGTGCCCAAAATATTTAAAGGCAACGTGAGCGGAAGCTGGTCAACCACATGCGATCAAATTAGGCGGTGGTCGGGAAATCATTGTCGGACACTGTATTAAGTACAGTACACACAAATAGATCTAAAGGCACCCGAGGCGGAAAAATTGGTCAACCACATGCGATCAAATCGGTCGGTGGTGGGAAATCATTGTCGGACAACTAACTATAATCAAAGCATAGGTACACAAAAATATTTAAAGGTAGCTGGGAACGAGGAAAGTGGTCAACCACCTATGCAGTCAAATCAGGCAGGTGGTGGGCAAATCATTGTTGGACACTTGTGTACTAACTACAGTGCACGCAAATATGTAAAGGCAACCGGGAATGGGAAACTGGCCAACCACCTAGGCAATCAAATCGAGGAAGTGCGGAGAAATAATTGTCGAACAACTGTGTACGAACTACAAGTACACGCTAATATGTAAAGGCTACCGAGAACGGGAAAACTAGCCAACCACCGTGTAGTCAAATCGCGGTGGTGGAGAAATCATTGTCGGACAACTAACTATGATCTAAGCATAGGTATCCAAAACATTTCAAGGCAACCGGGAACGAGAAACTGGTCAACCACCAGTGCAGATCAAATTGGGCAAGTGGATGGGGAAATCATTGTCGGACACTTGTGTACGACTACATGCACACGCAAACATGTAAAGGTAAAGGGAACGAGGATACTTGTCACACTGCGATTAAATCAGGCGGTGGTGAAATCATTGTTGGAGACTTGTGTACTAAATGCAGTACACACAAATAGATCTAAAGGCAACCGGGAATGGAAAAATTGGTCAACCACATGCGATCAAATCGGTGGAGGCTTTGGAAATCATTGTCGGAGACTTGTGTACTAACTTGTACACACAAATATGTAAAGGCAATCGGGAGCGAGGAACTCGCCAACCACTTGCGCAATGAAATCGAGAAAGTGGTTGGGAAATCATTGTCGGACAACTAACTATGATCTAAGCATACGTGCCTAAAATATTTAAAGGCAACCGAGAACGGGAAAGTGGTCAACCACATGCGACAAATCGGCGGTGGCTCGGGAAATCATTATCGGAGAACGATAATCTAAGCATAGGTACACGAAAATATTTAAAGGCAGCCGGATGGAGGAAATCGTCAACCACATGCGAGGCAAATCAGGCGGTGGTGGGAAATCATGTTCGAACACCTAACTCGATCTAAGCATAGGAATCGAAAATATTTAAAGGCAACCAGAACGATGAAACGGTCAACCACGAGCGATAAATTTGGGCGGTGGTGGGAAATCATTGTCGGACACCGTATACTAACTACAAATGTGCAATTATGTAAAGGCAACCGAATGGGAATCGGCCAACCACATGTAGTCAAATCGGACGGGTGGGAAATCATTGTCGTACAACTATGACCTAACCATAGGTACACTAAAATAGTTAAAGGCAACCGGGAAAGAGGAAATCGATCAACCACCTATGCGATCAAATCAGGCGGTGGCTAGGAAATCATTGCCGTACACATGTACTAAGTGCAGTACACACAAATAGATCTAAAGGCAAGGAACCAAAAATTGGGCGGCGTGTAGTCAAATCGATCAAAGGGTCGGGAAATCATTGTCGGACAACTAACTATGATCTAAGCATAGGTATCCGAAAATATTTAAAGGCAACCGGGAGCGAGGAAACTATTCAACCACCCATGTAGTCAAATCGGGCAAGTGGCTGGAGAAATCATTGTCGACACTTGTGTACTAACTACAGGTACACGTAAATATGTAAAGGCAACCGAGAACGGAAACTTGTCAACCACATGCATCAAATCAGGCGGTGGTTGCAAAAATCATTGTCGGACAACTAACTCGATCTAAGCATAGGTACCGTAAATATTTAAAGGCAACTGGGAATGAGGACACCGGTCAACCACATGTGAAGTCAGATTAGGCGGTGGCTAGAAATCATTGTCGGACACATGTACTAACTACAGTACATGCAAATATGTAAAGGGCAGAGCGGGATCGGCCAACTACATGCGGTCAAACCACATGTGAAGTCAAATCAGGCGGTGGCTAGAAATCATTGTCGGACACCTGTACTAACTACAGTACATGCAAATATGTAAAGGGCACTGAACGAGGATCGCCAACTACATGCGATCAAATCAGGCGGTGGCTAGGAAAATCATTATCGAACAACTAACTATGATCTACACATATTTACCCGAAAATATTTAAAGTCAACCGCGTGAGGAAACCACCAACCACATGCGTCAAATCGGGCAAGTGGCTGCAGAAATCATTGACGGACAACTAACTATGATCTAAGCATAGGTACCCGTAAATATTTAAAGGCAACTGGGAATGAGGAAGCTGGTCAACCACCTTTGCGATTAAATTAGGCATGTGGTGGGGCAATCATTGTTGGACACCGTGTACTAACTACATGTACACGCAAATATGTAAAGACAAGCGGGAATAGGGATCGCCAACCACATGCGTCAAATCTGTAGGTAGTGGGAAATCATTGTTGGACAACTAACTATGATCTAAGCATAGGTATCCGAAAATATTTAAAGGCAACCGGGAACGAGGAAACTATTCAACCACCCATGCGGTCAAATCGGGCAAGTGGTGGAGAAATCATTGTCGACACTTGTGTACTAACTACAGGTACACGTAAATATGTAAAGGCAACCGAGAACGGAAACTTGTCAACCACATGCGCTTAAATCAGGCGGTGGCTGCAAAATCATTGTCGGACAACTAACTCGATCTAAGCATAGGTACCGTAAATATTTAAAGGCAACGGGAATGAGGAAACTGGTCAACCACATGTGAAGTCAAATTAGGCGGTGGCTAGAAATCATTGTCGGACACACGTGTACTAACTCAGTACACGCAAATATGTAAAGGGCACCGAACGGGATATCGACCAACTACATGCGATCAAATCAGGCGGTGGCTAGAAATCATTATCGAACAACTAACTATGATCTACACATATGTACCAAAATATTTAAAGCCAACCGTGAGGAAACGGTCAACCACATGCGGTCAAATCGGCGGTGGCTGCAGAAATCATTGACGGACAACTAACTATGATCTAAGCATAGGTACCCGTAAATATTTAAAGGCAACGGGAATGAGGAAACTGGTTAACCACCTTAGCAACAAATTAGGCGGTGGTGGGCAATCATTGTTGGACACCGTGTACTAACTACAGTGTACATGCAAATATGTAAAGACAACCGGGAATAGGGATACTAGCCAACCACCTGTGCAATCAAATCGGGTAGGTGGCTGGGGAAATCATTGTCGGACAACTAACTATGATCTAAGCATATGTACCCAAAAATATTTAAAGGCAACCAGAACGAGGAACGGTCAACCACCGATCAAATCAGGCGGTGGTGAAATCATTGTCGCCAACTAACCATGATCTAAGCATAGGTATTCGAAAATATTTACAGCAATCGAACAGAAAGCGGTCATCCACATGCGATCAAATTGGGCGGTGGCGGTGGAAATCATTGTCGGACACTGTACTAACTACAGTACACGCAAATATGTAAAGGCAACGGAGAACGGGAAACTTGCAAACCACCTTGCAATCATATTGGGCAGGTGGCTGGAGAAATCATTGTCAAACAACTAACTATGATCTAGTCATAAGTATCCGAAAATGTTTAAAGGCAACCGGGAACGAGGAAACTAGTCAACCACATGCGGTCAAATTGGGCGGTGGCTAGGGAAATCCTTGTCGACAACTAACTATGATCTAAGCATAGGTATTCGAAAATATTTAAAGGCAACCGGAAAGGAGGAAACTTGTCAACCACCTGTCAAATCGGGCAGTGGTGGGAAATCATGTTCGAACACTGCGCACTAAGCATGTACACAAATATATCTAAAGGCAACCACGAGCACGGAAAATTGGGCAACCACTTGTGCATCAAATCGGACAGGTGGTGGGAAAATAATTGTCGAACAACTAACCCTGATCTAAGCATAGGAATTCGAAAATATTTAAAGGCAACTAGGAACGAGGAAACTGGTCAACCACTTGCACAAAAATTGGGCGGTGGTGGGAAATCATTGTCGGACACTGTACTAACTACAAGTACATGCAATTATGTAAAGGCAACCGAGAATGGAATCGGCCAACCACATGCGATCAAATCGGCGGTGGTGAAATCATTGTCGTACAACTATGACCTAATCATAGGTACACTAAAATATTTAAAGGCAACCAGGAAAGAGGAAACGATCAACCACCTATGCAGTCAAATCAGGCGGTGGGTGGGAAATCATTCGGACACACGTACTAAGTAAAGGTACACACAAATAGACTCAAGGCAACCGAAAAAATTGGCGTGCGAATGTAGTCAAATCGGTTAGGCGGTGGAAATGATTGTCGGACAACTAACTATGATCTAAGCATAGGTATCCGAAAACATTTAAAGGGAACCGGGAACGAGGAAACTATTCAACTACCCGTGCAGTCAAATAGGGCAAGTGGTGGGGAAATCAATGTCGGACACTTGTGCACAAACTACAGTACACGTAAATATGTAAAGGCAACCGAGAACGGGAAACTTGTTAACCACATGCGGTCAAATCCGGCAGTGGCTGCAAAAATCATTGTCGGACAACTAACTATGATCTAAGCATATGTACCCGTAAATATTTAAAGGCAACTGGAAATGAGGAAACTGGTCAACCACATGTGAAGTCAAATTAGGCAGGTGGCTAGGGAAATCATTGTCGGATACTTGTGCACTAACTACAGGTACACGCAAATATGTAAAACCACCGAACGGGATATCGCCAAGCACTGCGATCAAATTGGGCATGTAGCTGGGGAAATCATTATCGAACAACTAACTATGATCTAAACATATGTACCAAAATATTTAAAGGCAACCGTGAGGAAACTCAACCACATGCGATCAAATCAGGCGGTGGTGCGAAAATCATTGACTGACAACTAACTATGATTTAAGCATAGGTACCCGTAAATATTTAAAGGCAACGGGAATGAGGAAATTGGTCAACCACCTTTGCGGTCAAATTAGGCGGTGGCGGGGAAAATCATTGTCCGATATCGTGTACTAACCACAGTACACGTAAATATGTAAAGGCAACCGAATGGAGATATCGCCAACCAACCGTGCATCAAATTGGGCGGTGGTTACGGAAATCATTGTCGAACAACTAACTATGATCTAAGCATATGTCCCCAAAAATATTTAAAGGCAACCGGAACGAGGAAACTAGTCAACCACATGCGTCAAATTGGGCGGTGGCGGAGGAATTCATTGTCGGACACTGCGTACTAACTACTGTGTTCACCCAAATATGTAAAGGCCACCGAACGGATATCGCCAACCACATGCGATCAAATCGGCGGTGGTCGGGAAATCATTGTCGGAGAACTAACTATGGTCTAAGCATAGGTACACGAAAATATTTAAAGGCAACAGGAACGGAAAAGCCAACCACATGCGGTCAAATCGGGCGGTGGTGGGAAATCATTGTCGGCCAACTAACCATGATCTAAGCATAGGTATCCGAAAATATTTACAGCAACCGAGAATGAGGAAGCTGGTCAACTACATGCGATCAAATTGGGCGGTGGCGGTGGAAATCATTGACGACACATGTACTAACTACAAGTACACGCAAATATGTAAAGGCAACGGAGAACGGAAACTTGCAAGCCACATGCGTCAAATCGGCGGCGGTGGTGGAGAAATCATTGTCGGACAACTAACTATGATCTAGGCATAAATATCCGAAAATATTTAAAGGCAACCGAACGAGGAAACCATTCAACCACATGCAGTCAAATTGGGCGGTGGCTAGGAAATCCTTGTCGGACAACTAACTATGATCTAAGTATCGGTATTCAAAAATATTTAAAGGAAGGAACGAGGAAACTGGACAACCACCTTTGCAGTCAAATTGGGTTGGTGGTGGGAAATCATTGTCGGACACTGTACTAACTACAGTACACGCAAATATGTAAAGGCAACCGAATGAGGAAACTAGCCAAC
Organism: Prunus mume; assembly: GCF_029339155.1. NCBI lineage: Eukaryota > Viridiplantae > Streptophyta > Magnoliopsida > Rosales > Rosaceae > Prunus > Prunus mume. The sequence continues at coordinate 10,272,200 of NC_142702.1, forward strand.
CACATGCATCAAATCAGGCGGTGTGCAGAAATCATTGTCAAACAACAAACTATGATCTAAGCATATGTACCCAAAAATATTTAAAGGCAACCGGGAACGAGGAAACTAGTCAACCACATGCGCATCAAATTGGGCGGTGGCGGAGGAATTCATTATCGGACACTGCGTACTAACTACAGTCACGCAAATATGTAAAGGCAACCGGGAATGGGATCTTGGTCAACCACATGCGTCAAATCGAGAAGGTGGTGAAATCATTGTCGGAGAAGTAACTATGATCTAAGCATACGAACACGAAAATATTTCAAGGCAACCGGGAACGAGGAAGCTGGACAACCACCGTGTAGTCAAATCGGCGGTGGTGGGAAATCATTGTCGGACAATTATCCACGTTCCAAGTATAGGTACACGAAAATATTTAAAGGCAACAGGAACGGAAAAGCGGCCAACCACCTATGCAGTCAAATCGGCGGTGGCTAGGGAAATCATTGTCGGCCAACTAACCATGATCTAAGCATAGGTATCCGAAAATATTTACAGCAACCGAACGAGGAAATGGTTAACCACATGCGATCAAATTAGGCAAGTGGCGGTGGAAATCATTGTCGGACACACAGTGTACTAACTACGGTACACGCAAATATGTAAAGGCAACGGAGAACGGGAAACTTGCGAACCACATGCGGACAAATCAGGCGGTGGTGGAGAAATCATTGTCGGACAACTAACTATGATCTAGGCATAAGTATCGAAAATATTTACAGCAACCGGAAACGAGGAACTATTCAACCACATGCGGTCAAATTGGGCGGTGGCTAGTAAATCATTAATGACAACTAACTATGATCTAAGCATAGGCATTGAAAATATTTAAAGGCAACCGGGAATGAGGAAGCTGGTCAACCACATGCGATCAAATCAAGCGGTGGTGGGAAATCATGTTCAAACACTGCGTACTAAGCAGGTACACAAATATATCTAAAGGCAACCGCGAACGGAAAATTGGGCAACCACATGCGATCAAATCGAGTAGGGGAAATAATTGTCGGACAACTAACTCGATCTAAGCATAGGTATCAGAAAATATTTAAAGGCAACCAGAACGAGGAATGGTCAACCACAGCATAAAAGTGGGCGGTGGTCGGGAAATCATTGTCGGACACCGTATACTAACTACAGTACATGCAATTATGTAAAGGCAACCAGAATGGGAAGCGGCTAACCACATGTAGTCAAATCAGGCAGGTGGTGGGAAATCATTGTCGTACAACTATGACCTAACCATAGGTACACTAAAATATTTAAAGGCAACCGGGAAAGAGGAAACGATCAACCACCTATGCAGTCAAATCGGGCAAGTGGTGGGAAATAATTACGGACACCTATGTACTAAGTATAGGTACACACAAATAGATCTAAAGGCAACCGGAACCGAAAAATTGGGCGCGAATGTAGTCAAATCGGTCGGTGGAAATCATTGTCGGACAACTAACTATGATCTAAGCATAGGTATCCAAAATACTTAAAGGCAACCGAACGAGGAAACTATTCAACCACCCGTGCGATCAAATCGGGCAAGTGGTGGGAAATCATTCTCGGACACTTGTGTACTAACTCTGTACACGCAAATATGTAAAGGCAACCGAGCGAGAAAACTTGTCAACCACATGCAGTCAAATCGGGCAGATGGCTGCGAAAATCATTGTCGGACAACTAACTATGATCTAAGCATAGGTACCCGTAAATATTTAAAGGCAACTGGGAATGAGGAAACTGGTCAACCACATGTGAAGTCAAATTAGGCAGGTGGCTAGGGAAATCATTGTCGGACACCTATGCACTAACTACAGGTACACGCAAATATGTAAAGGCCACCGAACGGATATCTTGGCCAACCACCGCGATCAAATCAGGCGGTGGTGGGAAATCATTGTCGAACAACTAACTATGATCTAAACATATGTACCGAAAATATTTAAAGGCAACCGTGAGGAAACGGTCAACCACCTGCGATCAAATCAGGCGGTGGCTGCAGAAATCATTGACGGACAACTAACTATGATTTAAGCATAGGTACCGTAAATATTTAAAAATCGGAATGAGGAAATTGGTCAACCACCTTTGCGATCAAATTAGGCGGTGGCGAGGAAAATCATTGTCGGACACTGTTTACTAATGAGCAGTACACGTAAATATGTAAAGGCAACCGGAATGGAGATACTTGACCAACCACTTATGCAGTCAAATCGGGTAGGTGGTGGGGAAATCATTGTCGGACAACTAACTATGATCTAAGCATATGTCCCCAAAAATATTTAAAGGCAACCGGGAACGAGGAAACTAGTCAACCACCTGCGAGTCAAATTAGGCGGTGGCGGAGGAATTCATTGTCGGACACTGCGTACTAACTACAGTTCACGCAAATATGTAAGGGAAACCGGAATGGGATCTTGGCCAACCACATGCGATCAAATCGGGCAAGTAGGTGGGGAAATCATTGTCGGACACCTGTGTGCTAAGTATAAGTACACACAAATAGCTAAAGGCAACTAGGAACGAAAAAACTGGCCAACCATATGTAGTCAAATCGAGCAAGTGGCTTAGGAAATCATTGTCGAACACCAGTGTACTAGCACAGGTACACGAAAATATTTAAAGGCAATCAAAATTGGGGGACGGGCCAGCCACTTGTGCATCAAATCAGGCAGGTGGCTTAAGAAATCATTATCGAACACCTATGTACTAAGTACAGGTACACTCAAATATGTAAAGGTAACTGGGAATGGAAAAACTAGCCAACCTTTTGTGTAGTCAAATCGGACAGGTGGCTGGAAAACCATTGTCGGACACCTGTATTATGTACTGATACACGAAAATAGATAAAGGCAACGGAAAGCAGATAAACGGCCAACCACCTGCAATCAAATCGGGTAGGCGGCCTAGGAAGGAATAGTGAAAATGGCCGACCACTTGTGTAGTCAAATCAAGCAGGTGTCTTAGGAAATCATTGTCGAAAACTAGTGTACTAAGCATAGGTACACGAAAATATTTAAAGGCAATTGGAAACGTAGAAACTGCCAACCCCTGTAGTCAAATCAGGCAGGTGGCTTTGTAAATCATTTTCGGACAAGTATCTGTGTACTAAGTACAGGTATACAAAAATATTTTAAGACAACTAGGAGCGATGAAACGAGCCAACCACCTGTGCATCAAATTAGCTAGGTGGTGGAGAAATCATTGTTGGACACCTGTGTACAAGTACACGCAAATATCTTAAAGCAAATGGGAACAAGGAAATTGGCCAACCCTAGTGTAGTCAAATCAGGCGGTGGTCACAAATCATTGCCGATCAAGTAATCGTACTAAGCACATGTACAAGAAAATATTTAAAGGCAAGCGAGAATGTGGAAACCGGCCAAAGACACTGTGTAGTCAAATCAGATGTGGCTTTGCAAATCATTGTCGGACAACTAACTTTGTACTAAGCGAAGTACACCAAAATATGTAAAGGACACTGGAACGAAGAAACTAGCCAATCGCATGCAGTCAAATCGGGTAGGTGGTGAGGAGATCATTGTCAAACAAGCTGTGTACTAAGTACAGGAACACGCAAATATCTATAGAAAACTAGGAACGGGGAAACTGACCAACCACTTGTGCATTCAAATCGGGTTGGTGGCTGGGGAAATCTTGGTCATACAACTGTATACTAAGCACAAGTACACGCAAATATTTAAAGGCAAATGGGAGCGGAAAATGACCAACCACCTGTGCCATCAAATCGAGCAGTGGCTTTGGAAATCATTGTCGGAGAACTAATTATGTACTAAGCACGGTACACGAAAATATTTAAAGGCAACTAGGAACGGAAAAGCGGCCAACCACTTGGGCGGTGGTGTGAAATCATTTTTGGACACGTGTACTAAGCATGTACATGCAGATATCTAAAAGCAACGGGAGCAGAAACTAGTCAAGCGGTGTGCATTCAAATCGATCAGTGGTGAGGAAATCTTGGTCGGACAAGCTGTGTACTAGGCACAGGTACACGCAAATATCTAAATGCAATTGGGAACGGGAAAACTAGCTAACTACCTTTGCAATCAAATAGGGCAGGTGGCTGGGGAAATCATTGTCAAACACGTGTACTAAGTATAGGTATACAAATATCTAAAGGCAACTAGGAACAGGGAAACTCGCCAATCACATGTGAAGTCAAATCGAGCAGATTGATGGGGAAATCTTGGTCGGACAACAGTGTACTAAGAGATCTGAGTCCCAACTATAATCGAAATTCATTTCAAGGAAATTTCCCTCAGATCCATATTGTGATACAAAAGTACGACTTACATTATTTGATTATAGGTACCATAGAGATCTGTGCTAAAATAGGTTTCCAACTCCTATACCCATTATTCCAATTTCTAATTTATATAAGCAACTGACGGCATAATTGCACTTAGTCCAAAGAAGAAGTGAATGAACACAACTATCTTATCACTGTACTTGAAAAGATTATCCATAGTGCAAACTGTAATAATCGCAAAAGAAACTGCAAACTGCAGAGGAAATCAAACTACCAGAAGAAAAAAAAACCCCCACATAAAATTGTTAGGGATGACAAGCACTGAAAAGTCCAACGTTATATTTTCTACTCTTATTTAAATAGAACTTGATCTAGATTGCCACCAACGCAACATAACGTATCAATAGACCATCTCATGATCTAACCTAACCCACAATACCTACGGTACATTAAGACTACATTGCTTTATCAATCAGAGGAGACACTTCCTTTCTTGCAAGTTGATCAATGTTGAGACTCGATCATTGTTCAACATGCAAATACTAGAGCCATGCAACAATAGTTAGACTTCTATCCTACAAAGCCAAATAACTGAAAGTTTGAAGTATATTTCAAAAATACTCCAACAAAAACAAGAGCATGCAATGGTGGCAATAATTATTTACATAATAAATTTATAATATAAAAATATCATTAAAAAAATGGGGTTACATTGATTGAATTCTTGCTGAGACTTCTTCATAAATTAAACAAAAATACAAAAGAACAAAGAACCAACCTGCAAATCATATGCAATAAACCATGAGAGATGGAATATCCCATCTTCCAGCCCCATCATATAAAGACCTCTTATCTTCTGTTCCTGAAACATTATGAATAAAAAACAAGTTGTAGTCAGGAACATAAAGGATGACAAACAAATTACTCTCGTCCAAAACATTAACCAAGAAAAAATAAACATAAAGAAATAAACAGAAACCATGAGGTGAATAAGGTAAATCTTGAGCTTTATTTCAAGTAAAATATAATAACAGGTAGCAAACCTTCTCAAACACAGAATAGCTGATCAACCGAGAAATTGGGTAGAGAAATCCCAAAAGATGCCTGCTCATCCAAGTTCCAAAACAACCAAACAGAAAATGTCAATATATTAATGCTAAGAAATATTGAATGTGATACAGAAATAGAAAAGCAAAAGAAAAAAACAGAAATAAAAAATTCAAGAGATACATACAGTACACACATGACACTTTTTATGATGGACTGGAACTCATCATCAGTGTATTCACCAGTTGGAAATGGGACTATTCGAATGTTTGACGGACCATAACTCGTCCATGGCACTTTAAGAGAGGAAGGTTCGCCAGAGGGCAAAGATGAAGGAAGTTCTATATTTTTTCTTGAGCAGACCTCCGACACCTATTCTCCAATTCAATAACCTGCAAAGTAAAAATATGAACGTAAAATAACAGGAAACTATGGCGCATGATTGAGCATGATTGCACATAAAATACAGACAGCACACACGCACAAGCATGCATATACACAGATTCCTTCAGTATATCTAACAGAACCTCCATTCAACATTTGCATCAACCACGTGGTAGTTACGGGTTTAAACATATAGGCAGTTTAAAAAATAGTAATCAAGAAAAAGCATAATTTTTTTATGAGGGAAAAGAATATACCTTGTCATAGAGGCGTTGGGCACGCTCCCTTGATGAAGGAGCTGACATTTTATCCATATGTGTAACCATTAGCCATCAAGTATGCTTGATTAACCAAAAACGGCATTGAATCTGCAGAAAATTAAAAACCCCTCATCAGGATGAACAAGTAATTAACCAGATATTGTTTCTCAATAATAAAAAAAAGGCAGTCAAGGAAAGGATGAAGAACATAAAATAAAACCACATCATTTGAGCAACATATTTAGTTGACAGATTTCATGCTAAACATCCACCCAGATCAATCATTGTGAAAACCATCCATTATTACCCGCATATATATATATATATATATCTCTAAATTTTATTTGACAACTTCTCAATTGTAAATATTTCAATATGTTATTGACTCTAAGAAAATCACAACATGCCATAATGGAAAAGTCATGCCTTAAAATCCCAAAAGAGAAGATGAACTAAGTAGAAAACTTTGATGTATACACCTATGAATAAAGCCATAAAACAAAAAAATCAATATTTTTGCTTCAGCAGACCTCCGACACCTATTCTCCAATTCAATAACCTGCAAAGTAAAAATATGAACCTAAAATGACAGGAAACTATGGAGCATGATTGCACATAAAATACAGACAGCACACACACACAAGCATGCATATACACAGATTCCTTCTGTATATCTAACAGAACCTCCATTCAACATTTGCATCAACCACGTGGTAGTTACGGGTTTAAACATATAGGCAGTTTAAAAAATAGTAATCAAGAAAAAGCATAATTTTTTTATGAGGGAAAAGAATATACCTTGTCATAGAGGCGTTGGGCACGCTCCCTTGATGAAGGAGCTGACATTTTATCCATATGTGTAACCATAGCCATCAAGTATGCTTGATTAACCAAAAACGGCATTGAATCTGCAGAAAATTAAAAACCCATCATCAGGATGAAAAACTAATTAACCAGATATTGTTTCTCAATAAGAAAAAAAAGGCAGTCAAGGAAAGGATGAAGAACATATAATAAAACCACATCATTTGAGCAACATATTTAGTTGACTAGATTTCATGATAAACATCCACCAAGATCAATCATTGTGAAAACCATCCATTATTACCCGCTCATATATATATATATATATATATATACATCTAAATTTTATTTTACAACTTCTCAATTGTAAATATTTCAATATGTTATTGACTCTAAGAAAATCACAACATGCCATAATGGAATAGTCATGCCTTAAAATCCCAAAAGAGAAGATGAACTAAGTAGAAAACTTTGATGTATACACCCATGAATAAAGCCATAAAACAAAAAAATCAATCAATCAAGGAGACAATAGTAGTGATCATGTACAAAAAGAATAAATCTCTACTGTAAAACCAAACATCTTACAAACCCAACAATACCATTAACAGTTTCTAAAATTCCTCTGTAACAATTCTAATCCATTCAACCAAAATGATGACTATTAAAGAGCTCAACCACATTGTCACCATGTTCCTTCTAACCATGGGAAAAGATTTCTCAGTCATAAAACTGTTGCTTCTTGTCATAGCATTAGCACAGGTCACAAAACCGTTCCGCATATGTCTTACTCATACAAATGGATGAAATGATTAAGCATTCCAACTCTATTCTTAAAATTGAAGCTTAGGAATTAGGATATGAAACAATAATTGCATACAACCACCTAATATTCATCAACAATTCAGAAATAAAAACCCAAATTCCACAATGCTTTAAGCATGCAGGATATTACATACATAAAGAAAAATAACCCATGTTTGATTTCTGGAAGATTTTGGGAGAAAAAATAAAAACAAAACAAAACAAGAAAAAACCTAGAAAACAACGGCTTCCAAAACCAATAGCTGCGTATCACACCATTCCAATTTCTATTTCTATTTCCTCTTCCTTTCCTGGTTTAGAACAAAAAAAGAACGGAGAAAGAAAAATTCCCAGATATAATAAAAGAAGCGAACAATCAATTTACAAAAAAAAAAAAACAATGAAAGAAGTACGAATAACTACAGATCCGCTAAATCAATATAGCATACCTAACTTAGATCAAACAGCTCTACAATTTCCCCACAATAAACAAGAAAAAATTATTAAACTGAATAAAATCAATGAAAGATAAAAGAAGGGGGAAAAGACGCACCTATGTAAACCGGATCAACGCAGAGATGTGTCGGATTAGAACATCGGATTGCGAATTTGAAATTTCAGAAAGAGAAAAGAAAGTCTTCGTGTTTAGCGTTTGGTTAGAGAGAGAAGAGGAAAGAGAAAGAGAGAGAGAGAGAGAGAGAGAGAGAGAGAGAGAACGGTGTGGTTTGGTTTCTTTTGGTTTTGTGGTTTTTGGGTCCAAACGGGATGAGGTTAGGGAGACAATTTCTTATGTGTTTCTTTTTTCTTTTTCCGTTTGCTTTTTCTATTTTTCTGTTCATTTTTTGCATTTTCTATTTATTTAGAGCTATTACCAGCTTTAGTCAGGCGGCAAGCAAAGAGACGCCGTCGTTTTGGACCTGATAATGGTATATATCCATTGGCCGTCCGTTATTTGTTTTTCTTTTTCTGGTTTGCTGACTCGAGAAATTACTTGACTACCTGTTTCTAGTTATTTTTCTTTGTTTTTATTTATTTATTTATGAGTGATATATAGGGAGAGATGAAGGAAGTTCTATATTTTTGGTGTCAGATTGTTGGATTGCAAAAATTATAAAGGAATCCAGAACTTGCTAGAACTGCAATAGTATAAAGGCATAAAAAGAATGGACACACATTTTCACAAATATACATGCAGTTTCACTCACAATTTTATTGAAGATAAGAGGCTTATCAAGGCAGAATCAGAAAATATTTTGTGAAACAAAAAAAAAAAATTGTGACAATATTTAACAAGGATGAAAGTTAGAAGTTGCACTATTGTTAAATAACAATCATTAAACTTATTAAAATACATCAAGTTTCAAAATCACTGAAGATTGGTCTATAAGTGGATATTGTATTAATAATTGAATCATTCACCATTACAACAATTTTATGGGTCACACTATGAAACACTGAGAGAATGTCTGAGAAGGGACAAGCAACAACAACATCAGACGCCAGTATTGGTATAAATAAACCCTGTCCGACCAACATGAGTAAGCCCTATGTTTGGGGAAAAAAATATCAAACTTGGCACCAAACTTTGAGTATGACACAAACTACACTTGGCTCAACATTATGATTCTTTTGGAACAACATATAGAAAGACTGCAACGTATAGAAAGACTCTGTTGAGGCCCAAAAAATTCACAGCTTTGGCCCAAAAAATTCTCGGCTCAATGCAATACCTTACTGATAAGAAACCCGATACGCGGAAGTTCATCATATGCGCTTGCACACATGCCATGCCAAGCGACACGCCACGCCAAGCAAGGAATTATTATTCAGCACCTAAACACGCCACAAGCTTAAGTGGGCCCAAGCCACGCAAGATGCCTAGGGCTTGCTTGAGTAAGTTGTGGTATGGATGGTAATAAGTTGTCATGAGACCCATTGATGAGCCGAGAAATGGAGGTTCCGGGTTGCTTGGGAGCCTCGGAACCCAAGCTCATTTCTTAAGCTCAAAAACATGTGGGTGAGCACAAAGAGAAAATATCCCAACCAAAATAGCCTATTGACTCAACCAAAAAGCCCAACACCTCAACCCAAACCTTGGTGAAGTTGGCCCATTTATTTGATAAGCCAATCCATTGTTCTAGAAGGCCCACATAAATAAAATAAAGACCTACAAAACCATCAGCACTTTGTTGGAAAACAGAAGCCACGAAGAAGCATGGAAGACCACGCTGGTTGCTGGGAGGGAAGGAACAAGTTTTCAAGCAAGAAACTTCCAAATGACCAAGGGATATTGGAGCGCAGATCACCCTTTGAACCAGCATGCATACCCATTTCTTTCCCTTATCAAACCTAGCCTTGGAAGAGGGGAGAAAAGAAGGAAGAAATATGGCTAAAAATAGGAGTCCGAAACAGCCGCGGGAAAAAGCGGCTTTGAGCACCCAAAATCCTTGATTTTATGCAAATGGGCAGAGGAAATTTCACCAAAATAGGATGATTGAAGGGATGAGGGGAGAAAGGAAGGGAAAGACTTGGTCAAATTGGATAGAAACCATTAGGGTTTCTTGGAAAATGTCAACTTCCAGCGGCTATAAAAGGGGGCCTCTTCTACCCAACAAGCATCAACCACATCAGAGAGCAAGCTTCCTCTCTTACTCCCAAAACCCAGCAATTTCGTGCTTAGCCCATCATTTTCCCTTAGTTTTCCCTCTTGGCAAGCTGTTCTGACACTTGACAGAGTCTTTGTCAAGATGCCGGAAAAACACTCAAGCCACCTTTTTCTTTCTTTTTCCTCATGCTCAACCAAACCTCTCTGCAAAATCCTTTCTCTCCAACCTTAATACCCCATCTTTCCCCTATGAATACTTAGTTTTCTCTTCAGTGCTAAACTCATGACAATTTTGCTCCCATGCCATAAGCTTCTCATGCCAAGCCAAGAATTTATCCGTAAGTTGCTGTTGTTTTGGTTGGTGAAGTTAACCAAGATGCTTCCTAAGACTCTACTGCCCTTTCGAAGCATTTTGGGGCTTGATTTTCGAACTCAGGCTCAAGGGGGACAATTTCATCAATCGCCTTTACGGCAGCCCATTTTAGCTGCGGAAGAAAAAGCTCCTACAGACTCTTAATAATATACCACGTGCTAACAATTTATATGTTACTAGAGACAGCATGTGCTATTATTTATATTGTGGGATTTACATACCAAAATTTTAAAAATCAATATTCTGTAAGGGATATTTTTTTTCCACCGGCATATAGATGAATGAGTTAAGGAAGAAGCCAGGAAAAAAGACTGTCTATGTCTGTGCCACTAATCGATTGAAGTTTCATCTTAACATTCAGATTCAGAAAACCATCACCAATGATCTACTTAAACAAATGTTAAAAGAATGATTATTAAATTACTTTTAACTAGACCCTGAATTGCATAACAAGAACTAATAATCCAAACCCAACTTTTTGTATAGACAAATTTTGGGAACACAACAGGAGAATAGAAAGCTTTTTAGAAAATATAAATATAGTTAATGACAAAGTTCCAAGTCATTAAGTTAGGGACCATTTGTGTCCATGATGGATTTAACGTCAGGAAATCTTGAGAAAACCCATGTGTGATTGAGACGTATGCTATAATCAAAAGATTGGGGACCTTGGTCATGAAATACTACTACTGCTCTGGTTTTTTATTCGAGCAATTCCTAAACAAATAGTTCAGTTTATTTAGTGACACAGCTAAATTTAATAATGTGACTTCTCATAGAATCAAACAGACATGCGTTGTTCAAAAAATAGCCATCCAGTGATCACACAATGGCCATCACATAAGAAATACAGTATAGTAAGAGTCTTACACTATAAGCATAAGTCATAGGTAACTACTTTAAAAAAATAAATTAAATAATTATAAAATATAAAATAAAAACAAAAGCAAAACACATTTTAATTTGTAAAGTAATTAGAGTGTGCACATATTAGAACATACCATAACCAATGTAATATCTCCAGCACAGTTATCCACATTATGATAAACATTTAATTGATGCAGGTATGATAGTTGGCTCCATTTTTTTCAAAAATCATGCATGCATGATTAGACCTCGCATTCAATTCATGAAGAAGTGTGGATCATACGGACAATATCAGGAAGCCAAAGCCACATTTAAAAAGATGAAAACTATAATGCACTGAATCAATGCTTATTCACGCGAATCAAGCATACATGAATAGCTACAATCATGTAGTCCAAGAGATCACTAATCTGCAAAATATTAGGCAGGAAACGTTTGACCAGTACTAGAAAACCATCAAAAGAAGCAATTTTGGTCATTTGCATTTTTCCACTAGTCTTTCATACTTCTTTAGTCCAAAACTATAATCGAAATTCATTTCAAGGAAATTTCCCTCAGATCCATACTGTGATACAAAAGTACGACTTACATTATTTGATTGCAGGTACCATAGAGATCTGAGCCTATATAGGTTTCAAGCTCCTGTTCATCTTTGTAAACTCTAGAAACATTATGAAATGGACTTTATTTAGCTTGAGCCATGAAAACCCTTGTGAAGGAAATGAAAAGACACATTGTGAAACCCGTTATTTCATTTTCTAATTTATACAAGCAAATTCCAACAAACAAAGCCATGCTTGAATGTGACAAAGAGAACCATATGGGAATACAAAGTAAAGAACTTTGCAACTAATACGTGCAGTTAAAAGGAAGGGGCAGAAAATAAGATTTTTCTAATAAATAAAAAGCAACACATTCTATGCCTAATAATTAATGGCCATTGGGTCAATCACCTGAAACTACTAATACGAACATATACTACACTTGGTCTTAACCGAAAGGCCGAGAAAGTGCGAGAAAGCCAAGAACTTAACCCTAAATTTTTTTTATTAGGAAAAAGACAACAACAAAAAAAACAGAGCCTAATTGACCATGTCTCGCCCACAATACTGTACTAATGAATTATTATAGCCCCAAAATCATAATCTAAAGATGAAGCCTCCCCATGCAAATGGACACCATTTAAGAAAATCAAAGCAGGATGGTAACGTTAACAAAACATCTTCTTTTTCAATAGTTTGCTAGAATGAAGACAATACACTCTTGATATCTAATTGAGGGTAACTGGAGTCCCACACCAATATCATCCATTCTATGCAGGGTGGTTAACAAATCTCAAATGTGACAAAGACTTCAATGCTTTTAAAAATAAATTTCAAACTAGAGAAGAGGTGTCAAAGCTCAGATGTGCTAAAGAAAAAGAATGTGCCTAGCATGTGCATGAACACACAACAACATACCAAAAGTAACAAAATCAGGCAATAGATAAGAATGGGTACCTTCAAGAGGGGAAATTTAACCGATATTATGTTAATCATTGACCTTGTTTCTTTGGTTGGTTTGGAGTGAAATCCAATGGCTAAAACTATGCAATACACCAACCACTCCGTTTCAGAACGAACTTCGTACGAACCTGAATTGTCCGACTTCATGGACCAATCGATATAAGATTGAGTCCAAAACATAGAGAACATCATAATATGGTGGGAGGAGTCATTTGGAGGGTTTTGAGATAAATCCAATCTCTAGAACTATGCAATACACCAACCACTCCATTTCAGAACGAACTTCGTCTGAACCGGAATTGCCCGATTTCATGGACCAATCGAAATCGGATTGAGTCCAAAACATGGGGAACATCATAATATGGTGGGAGGAGTCATTTGGAGGGTTTTTAGTGAAATCCAATCTCTAGAACTATGCAATACACCAACCACTCCATTTCAGAAGGAACTTCGTACGAACCTTGATTGTCCGATTTCATGGACCAATCGAAATCGAATTGAGTCCAAAACTTGGGGAACAACATAATATCGTGGGAGGAGTCATTTGGTTGGTTTGGAGTGAAATCCAATGGCTAAAACTATGCAATACACCAACCACTCCATTTCAAAACGAACTTTGTACGAACCTGAATTGTTGGATTTCATGGACCAATCGAAATCGGATTGAGTCCAAAACTTGGAGAACATTATAATATCGCGGGAGGAGTCATTTGGAGGGTTTTGAGTGAAATCCAATCTCTAGAACTATGCAATACAACAACCACTCCATTTCAGAACGAACTTACGAACCTGAATTGTCGGATTTTATGGACCAATCGAAATCGGATTGCGTCCAAAACTTGGGGAACATCATAATATCGCGGGATGAGTCATTTGGAGGGTTTGGAGTGAAATCCAATCTCTAGAACTATGCAATACACCAACCACACCATTTCAGAACGAACTTCATACGAACCTGAATTGTCCGATTTCATGAACCGATCGAAATCGGATTGAGTCGAAAACTTGAAGAACATCATAATATCGTGGGAGGAGTCATTTGGTTGGTTTGGAGTGAAATCGAAAGGCTAAAATTATGCAATACACCAACCACTCCGTTTCAGAACAAACTTCGTACGAACCTGAATTGTCGGATTTCATGGACCAATCGATATGGGGATGAGTCCAAAGAGTGGGGAACATCATAATATGGTGGGAGGAGTCATTTGGTCGTTTGAGTGATATCCAATATCTAGAACTATGCAATACACAAACTACTCCATTTCAGAATGAACTTTGTACGAACCTGAATTGTCCGATTTCATGGACCAATTGATATCGGGTTGAGTCCAAAACATGGGGAACATCATAATATGGTGGGAGGAGTCATTTGGTTGGTTTTGAGTGAAATCCAACGACTAAAACTGTGCAATACACCATCTACTCCATTTCAGAACGAACTTCGTGGGAACCTTAAGAGTCCGATTTCAGGGACCAATTGATATCGGATAGTGTCGAAAACTTGGTGAACATCCTAATATCGTGGGAGGAGTCATTTGGCTTGTTTGGAGTGAACTCCAATGGCTAAAACTATGCAATACACCAACCACTCCATTTCAGAACAAACTTAGTATGAACCTGCATTGTCCGATTTCATGGACCAACCGATATCGGGTTGAGTCCAAAACATGGGGAACAAGATAATATGGTGGGAGGAGTCATTTGGAGGGTTTTGAGTGAAATCCAATCTCTAGAACTATGCAATGCACCAACCACTCCATTTCAGAACGAACTTCGTACGAACCTGAATTGTCCGATTTCATGGACAAATCGAAATCGAATTGAGTCCAAAACTTGGGGAACATCGTAATATCGCGGGAGGAGTCACTTGAAGGGTTTTGAGTGAAATCCAATCTCTAGAACTATGCAATACATCAACCACTCCATTTCAGAACGAATTTTGCACGAACCTGAATTGTCCGATTTCATGGACCAATCGAAATCGGATTGTGTTGAAAACTTGGTGAACATCATAATATCGTGGGAGGAGTCATTTTGTTGGTTTGGAGTGAAATCCAGTGGCTAAAGCCATATGATCCGCTTTGGTAAACTAGGAGGAGAAAGCAAATTCCCTTATTCAGGATTAGGCCGTAAAGAGAAGGAAAGGAGACAACAGGACTGGTTGGCCCCTTTCCGACTCGAATCAAAATGCCGGGATAACGGTGATGACTCCCAAGAGCTCTTATCGACGGAGGGCGTCCTTCCCATTACATGAACGGTGGGAAATACTATAGGAGCCTCGTCCAGTTGTGGTTGTATTGCTGTTTTAGGATTGCGGAGGGAAGCTTCGAGTGGACGATGGCGGTGCCCCATTTTTGTCTCATTTTTTACCACATTACAAGACAACCTATTAACTATTGAGACGAAAACTTGGGGAACATCATAATATCGTGGGAGGAGTCGTTTGGTTGGTTTGGAGTGAAGTCCAATGGCTAAAACTATGCAATACACCAACCACTTCGTTTCAGAGCGAACTTTGTACGAACCTGCATTGTCCGATTTCATGTACCGATCGATATCGGGTTGAGTCCAAAACATGGGGAACATCATAATATGGTGGGAGGAGTCATTTGGAGGGTTTTGAGTGAAATCCAATCTCTAGAACTATGCAATACTCCAACCGCTCCATTTATGAACGAACTTCGTACGAACTTTAATTGTCCGTTTTCATGGACCAATCGACATCGGATTGAGTCGAAAACTTGGGGAACAACATAATATCATGGGAGGAGTCATTTGTTTGGTGTGGAGTGAAATCCAATGGCTAAAATTATGCAATACACCAACCACTCCGTTTCAGAACGAACTTCGTACGAACCTATATTGTCCGACTTCATGGACCAATCGAAATAGGATTGAGTCCAAAACATGGGGAACACCGTAATAAGGTGGGAGGAGTCATTTGGAGGGTTTTGAGTGAAATCCAATATCTAGAACTATGCAATACACCAACCACTCCATTTAAGAACGAACTTCGTATGAACCTGAATTGTTGGATTTCATGGACCAATCGAAATCGGATTGAGCCCAAAACTTGGAGAGCATTATAATATCGCGGGAGGAGTCATTTGGAGGGTTTTAAGTGAAATCGAATCTCTAGAACTATGAAATACATACAACAAATATTCCATTTCAGAACGAACTTCGTACGAACACAGAATCGTCGGATTTTATGGACCAATCGAAATCGGATTGCGTCCAAAACTTGGGGAACATCATAATATCGCGGGAGGAGTCATTTGGAGCGTTTGGAGTGAAATCCAATCTCTAGAACTATGCAATACACCAACCACTCCATTTCAGAACGAACTTCGTACGAACTTGAATTGTCCGATTTCATGGACCGATTGAAATCGGATTGAGTTGAAAACTTGGTAAACATCATAATATCATGGGAGGAGTCATTTGGTTGGTTTGGAGTGAAATCGAATGGCTAAAATTATGCAATACACCAACCACTCCATTTTAGAACGAACTACGTACGAACCTGAATTGTCCGATTTCATGGACCAATCGAAATCGGATTGAGTCCAAAATTTGGGTAACATCATAATATCGTGGGAGGAGTCATTTGGTTGGTTTGGAGTGAAATCCAATGGCTAAAACTATGCAATACACCATCCACTCCATTTCATAACGAACTTCGTACAAACCTTAATTGTCCGACTTCATGGACCAATCGATATCGGATTGAGTCGAAAACTTGGGTAATATCATAATATCGTGGGCGGAGTCATTTGGTTGGTTTGGAGTGAAATCCAATGGCTAAAACTATGCAATACACCAACCACTCCGTTTGAGCGAACTTCGTGCGAACCTATATTGTCGACTTGGGAGCAATCGATATAGGATTGAGTCCAAAACATGGGGAACATCAATACGGTGGGAGGAGTCATTTAGAGGGTTTTGAGTGAAATCCAATATCTAGAACTATACAATACACCAACCACTCCATTTCAGAACGAACTTCGTGAACCTGAATTGTTGGATTTCATGGACCAATCGAAATAGGATTGAGTCCAAAACTTGGAGAACATTATAATATCGCGGGAGGAGTCATTTGGAGGGTTTTGAGTGAAATCCAATATCTAGAACTATGCAATACAACAACCACTCCATTTCAGAACAAACTTACGAACTGAATTGTCCGATTTCATGGACCGAACGAAATCGGATTGAGTCGAAAACTTGGAGAACATCATAATATGGTAGGAGGAGTCATTTGGTTCGTTTGGAGTGAAGTCCAATGGCTAAAACTATGCAATACACCAACCACTCCATTTCAGAACAAACCTAGTACGAACCTGCATTGTCCGATTTCATGGACCAACCAATATCGGGTTGAGTCCAAAACATGGGGAACAAGATAATATGGTGGGAGGAGTCATTTGGAGGGTTTTGAGTGAAATCCAATCTCTAGAACTATGCAATGCACCAACCACTCCATTTCAGAACGAACTTCGTACGAACCTGAATTGTCCGATTTCATGGACAAATTGAAATCGGATTGAGTCCAAAACTTGGGGAACATCGTAATATCGCGGGAGGAGTCACTTGGAGGGTTTTGAGTGAAATCTAATCTCTAGAACTATGCAATACACCAACCACTCCATTTCAGAACGAATTTCGTACGAACCTAAATTGTCCGATTTCAAGGACCATTTGAAATCGGATTGAGTTGAAAACTTGGGGAACATCATAATATCGTCGGAGGAGTCATTTGGTTGGTTTGGAGTGAAATCCAGTGGCTAAAACTATGCAATACAGCAATCACTCCATTTCAGAACGAACTTCGTGCGAACCTTAATAGTCCGATTTCTTGGACTAATCGACATCGGATAGAGTCGAAAACTTGGGGAACATCCTAATATCATGGGAGGAGTCATTTGGTTGGTTTGGAGTGAAGTCCAATGGCTAAAACTATGCAATACACCAACCACTTCGTTTCAGAACGAACTTTGTACGAACCTGCATTGTCCGATTTCATGGACCAATCGATATCGGGTTGAGTCCAAAACATGGGGAACATCATAATATAGTGGGAGGAGTCATTTGGAGGGTTTTGAGTGAAATCCAATCTCTATAACTATGCAATGCACCAACCACTCCATTTGAGCGAACTTCGAACTCTGAATTGTCCGATTTCGTGTCCCAATCAATGTAGGATTGAGTCAAAAACTTGGGGAACATCATCGTGGGAGGAGTCATTTGGTTGGTTTGGAGTGAAATCCAATGGCTAAAACTATGCAATACACCAACCGCTCCGTTTCAGAACAAACTTCGTATGAAACTGAATTGTCCGATATCATGGACCAATCGATATCGGATTGAGTCCAAAACTTGGGGAACGTCACAATATCGTGGGAGGAGTCATTTGGATGGTTTGGAGTGAAATCCAATGGCTAAAACTATGCAATACACCAACCGCTCCGTTTCAGAACAAACTTCGTATGAAACTGAATTGTCCGATATCATGGACCAATCGATATCGGATTGAGTCCAAAACTTGGGGAACGTCACAATATCGTGGGAGGAGTCATTTGGATGATTTGGAGTGAAATCCAATGGCTAAAACTATGCAATACACCAACCACTCCATTTGAACGAACTTCGTACAAATATTAATTGTCCGATTTCATGGACCAATCGAAATCGGATTGAGTCGAAAACTTGGGGAACACCATAATATCGTGGGCGGAGTCATTTGGTTGGTTTGGAGTGAAATCCAACAGCTAAAATTATGCAATACACCAACCACTCCGTTTTAGAACAAACTTCGTACGAACCTTAATTGTCCGATTTCATGGACCAATCGATATTGGATTGAGTCCAAAACTTGGGGAACGTCACAATATCGTGGGAGGAGTCATTTGGATGGTTTGGAGTGAAATCCAATGGCTAAAACTAGGCAATACCCCAACCACTGCGTTTGAGCAGAACGAACTTCGTACGAACTTGAATTGTCCGATTTCATGGACCAATCGATAAAGGATTGAGTCCAAAACATGGGGAACATCATAATATGGTGGGAGGAGTCATTTAGAGGGTTGTGAGTGAAATCCAATCTCTAGAACTATGCAATACACCAACCACTCCATTTGAACGAACTTAATGCGAACAATTACAGGATTTCATGGACCAATTGAAATCAGATTGAGTCCAAAACTTGGGGAACACCATAATATCATGGGAGGAGTCATTTGGTTTGTTAGGAGTGAAGTCCAATGGCTAAAACTATGCAATACACCCACCACTCCGTTTCAGAACAAACTTCGTACGAACCTGAATTGTCCGATTTCATGGACCAATCGATATCGAGATGAGTCCAAAACATGGGGAACATCATAATATGGTGGGAGGAGTCATTCAGACGGTTTTGAGTGAAATCCAATATTTAGAACTATGCAATACACCAACCACTCCATTTCAGAAGCGAACTTATGCGAACTGAATTGTTTGGTTTCATGGACCAGTCGAAATCGAATTGAGTCCAAAACTTTTGGAACATCATAATATCGTGGGAGGAGTCATTTGGTTCGTTTGGAGTGAAATCCAATGGCAAAAACTAGGCAATACACCAACCACTCCGTTTGAGCAGAACGAACATCGTACGAACTGAATTGTCCGATTTCATGGACCAATCGATATCGGGTTGAGTTCCAAACATGGGGAACATCATAATATGGTGGGAGGAGTCATTTGGAGGGTTTTGAGTGAAATCCAATCTCTAGAACTATGCAATACACTAACCGCTCCATTTGAGCGAACTTCGTCGAACCTGAATTGTCCGATTTCATGGACCAGTCGAAATCGAATTGAGTCCAAAACTTTGGGAACATCATAATATCGTGGGAGGAGTCATTTGGTTGGTTTGGAGTGAAATCCAATGGCTAAAAGTAGGCAATACACCAACCACTCCGTTTGAACGAACTTCGTGCGAACTTTAATTGTCCGATTTCATGGACAAATCGAAATCGGATTGAGTCGAAAACTTAGGGAACATCATAATATCGTGGGAGGAGTCATTTGGTTGGTTTGGAGTGAAATCTAAAGGCAAAAACTAGGCAATACACCAACCACTCCGTTTCAGAACGAACTTCGTACGAACCTGAATTGTCCGATTTCATGGACCAATCGACATAGGATTGAGTCCAAAACATGGGGAACATCATAATATGGTGGGTGGAGTCATTTGGAGGGTTTTGAGTGAAATCCAATCTCTAGAACTATGCAATACACCAACCAATCCATTTCGGACCGAACTTCGTATGAACCTGAATTGTCCGATTTCATGGACTAATCAAAATCGGATTATGTCCAAAACTTGGGGAGCATCATAATATCGTGGGAGGAGTCGTTTGGAGGGTTGTGAGTGAAATCCAATCTTTAGAACTATGCAATACACCAACGACTCCATTTCAGAACAAACTTCGTACGAACATGAATTGCCCGATTTCATGGACCAATCGATATCGGATTGAGTCCAAAACTTGGGGAACATCATAATATCGTGGAGGGAGTCACTTAGATGGTTTTGAGTGAAATCCAATCTCTTGAACTATGCAATATACCAACCACAACATTTCATAACGAACTTCGTACGAACCTGAATTGTCCGATTTCGTGGACCAATCGCTGTAGGATGGAGTCGAAAACTTGGGGAACATCATCGTGGGAGGAGTCATTTGGTTGGTTTGGAGTGAAATCCAATGCCTAAAACTATGCAATAGACCAGCCACTCCGTTTCAGAGCAAACTTCGTACGAACCTGAATTGTCCGATTTCATGGACCAATTGATATCGGATTGAGTCCAAAACGTGGGGAACATCATAATATGGTGGGAGGAGTCATTTGGACGGTTTTGAGTGAAATCCAATATCTAGAACTATGAAATATACCAACCACTCCATTTCAGAACTTCAGAACTGAATTGTCCGCTTTCATGGACCAGTCGAAATCGGATTGAGTCCAAAACTTGGGGAACATCATAATATTGTGGGAGGAGTCATTTGGTTGGTTTGGAGTGAAATCTAAAGGCAAAAACTGGGCAATACACCAACCACTCCGTTTCAGAACTTCGTACGAACCTGAATTGTCCGATTTCATGGACCAATCGACATAGGATTGAGTCCAAAACATGGGGAACATCATAATATGGTGGGTGGAGTCATTTGGAGGGTTGTGAGTGAAATCCAATCTCTAGAACTATGCAATACACCAACCACTCCATTTGAGCGAATTTCGTACTAACCTGAATTGTCCGATTTCATGGATCAGTCGAAATCGGATTGAGTCCAAAACTTTGGGAACATCATAATATCGTGGGAGGAGTCATTTGGTTGGTTTGGAGTGAAATCCAATGGCAAAAACTAGGCAATACACAACCACTCCGTTTGAACGAACATCGTCGAACTGAATTGTCCGATTTCATGGACCAATCGATAACGGGTTGAGTCCCAAACGTGGGGAATATCATAACATGGTGGGAGGAGTCATTTGGAGGGTTTTAAGTGAAATCCAATCTCTAGAACTATGCAATACACCAACCACTCCATTTCAGAGCGAACTTCGTACGAACCGAATTGCCGATTTCATGGACCAATCAAAATCGGATTGAGTCCAAAACATGGGGAACATCATAATATGGTGGGAGGAGTCATTTGGAGGGTTTTGAGTGAAATCCAATCTCTAGAACTATGCAATACACCAACCACTCCATTTGAAGGAACTTCGTACGAACCTGAATTGCCCGATTTCATGGACCAATCGATATCGGATTGAGTCGAAAACTTGGGGAACATCATAATATCGTGAAGGGAGTCACTTAGACGGTTTTGAGTGAAATCCAATCTCTTGAACTATACAATATACCAACCACACCATTTCATAACGAACTTCGTGAACTGAATTGTCCGATTTCGTGGACCAATCGCTGTAGGATGGAGTCGAAAACTTGGGGAACATCATCGTGGGAGGAGTCATTTAGTTGGTTTGGAGTGAAATCCAATGCCTAAAACTATGCAATAGACCAGCCACTCCGTTTGAACAAACTTACGAACCTGAATTGTCCGATTTCATGGACCAATTGATATCAGATTGAGTCCAAAACGTGGGGAACATCATAATATGGTGGGAGGAGTCATTTGGACGGTTTTGAGTGAAATCCAATATCTAGAACTATAAAATATACCAACCACTCCATTTGAGCGAACTTCAGAACTGAATTGTCCTTTCATGGACCAATCGAAATCGGATTGAGTCCAAAACTTGGGGAACATCATAATATCGTGGGAGGAGTCATTTGGTTGGTTTGGAGTGAAATCTAAAGGCAAAAACTAGGCAATACAACAACCACTCCGTTTCAGAACGAACTTCGAACCTGAATTGTCCGATTTCATGGACCAATTGACATAGGATTGAGGCCAAAACATGGGGAACATCATAATATGGTGGGTGGAGTCATTTGGAGGGTTGTGAGTGAAATCCAATCTCTAGAACTATGCAATACACCAACCACTCCATTTCATAGCGAATTTCGTACGAACCTGAATTGTCCGATTTCATGGACCAGTCGAAATCGGATTGAGTCCAAAACTTTGGGAACAGCATAATATCGTGGGAGGAATCATTTGGTTGGTTTGGAGTGAAATCCAATGGCAAAAACTAGGCAATACACCAACCACTCCGTTTCAGAACGAACATCGTACGAACCTGAATTGTCCGATTTCATGGACCAATCGATATCGGGTTGAGTCCCAAACATGGGGAATATCATAATATGGTGAGAGGAGTCATTTGGAGGGTTTTGAGTGAAATCCAATCTCTAGAACTATGCAATACACCAACCACTCCATTTTAGAACGAACTTCGTATGAACCTGAATTGTCCGATTTCATGGACTAATCAAAATCGGATTAAGTCCAAAACTTGGGGAACATCATAATATCGTGGGAGGAGTCGTTTGGAGGGTTGTGAGTGAAATCCAATCTCTAGAACTATGCAATACACCAACCACTCCGTTTCAGAACAAACTTCGTACGAACCTGAATTGCCCGATTTCATGGACCAATCGATATCGGATTGAGTCCAAAACTTAGGGAACATCACAATATCGTGGAGGGAGTCACTTAGACGGTTTTGAGTGAAATCCAATCTCTTGAACTATGCAATATACCAACCACACCATTTCATAACGAACTTACGAACCTGAATTGTCCGATCTCGTGGACCAATTGCTGTAGGATGGAGTCGAAAACTTGGGGAACATCATCGTGGGAGGAGTCATTTGGTTGGTTTGGAGTGAAATCCAATGCCTAAAACTATGCAATAGACCAGCCACTCCGTTTCAGAACAAACTGCACGAACTCAATTGTCCGATTTCATGGACCAATTGATATCGGATTGAGTCCAAAATGTGGGGAACATCATAATATGGTGGGAGGAGTCATTTGGACGGTTTTGAGTGAAATCCAATATCTAGAACTATAAAATATACCTACCACTCCATTTCAGAACGAACTTCATACGAACCTGAATTGTCCGCTTTCATGGACCAATTGATATCGGGTTGAGTCCAAAACAGGGGGTACGTCATAATATGGTGGGAGGAGTCATTTGGAGGGTTTTGAGTGAAATCCAATCTCTAGGACTATGCAATACACCAACTACTCCATTTCAGACCGAACTTTGTAGGAACCTGGATCGTCCAATTTCATGGACCAATCGAAATCTGATTGAGTCCAAAACTTGGGGAACGTCACAATATCGTCGGAGGAGTCATTTGGTTGGTTTGGAGTGAAATCGAATGGCTAAAACTAGGTAGTACACCAACCACTCCGTTTCAGAACGAACTACGTGCGAACTTTAATTGTCCGATTTCATGGACCAATCGAAATCGGATTGAGTCGAAAACTTGGGGAACATCATAATATCGTGGGAGGAGTTATTTGGTTCGTTTGGAGTGAAATGCAATGGCTAAAATTATGCAATACACCAACCACTCCGTTTCAGAACAAACTTCGTACGAACCTGAATTGTCCGATTTCATGGACCAATCGATATCGGGTTGAGTCCAAAACATGAGGAACATCATAATATCTTGGGAGGAGTCGTTTGGAGGGTTTTGATAGAAATCCAATCTCTAGAACTGTGGAATACACCAACCACTCCATTTCAGAACGAACTTCGTACGAACATTAATTGTCCGATTTCATGGACCAATCGAAATCGGATTGAGGCGAAAACTTGGGGAACACCATAATATCGTGGGCGGAGTCATTTGGTTGGTTTAGAGTGAAATCCAACGGCTAAAATTATGCAATACACCAACCACTCCGTTGTAGAACAAACTTCGTACGAACCTGAATTGTCCGATTTCATGGACCAATCGATATCGGATTGAGTCCAAAACTTGGGGAACATCATAATATCGTGGAGGGAGTCACTTGGTGAGTTTTGAGTGTAATTCAATATCTTGAACTATGCAATACACCAACCACTCCATTTTAGAACGAACTTCGTACAAACATTAATTGTCCGATTTCATGTACCAATCGAATTTGGATTGAGTCGAAAACTTGGGGAACACCATAATATCATGGGCGGAGTCATTTGGTTGGTTTGGAGTGAAATCCAACGGCTAAAATTATGCAATACACCAACCACTCCGTTTTAGAACAAACTTCGTACGAACCTTAATTGTCCGATTTCGTGGACTAATCGATATCGGATTGGGTCCAAAACTTGGGGAACATCATAATATCGTGGAGGGAGTCACTTAGAGGGTTTTGAGTGAAATCCAATCTCTTGAACTATGCAATACACCAACCACTCCATTTCAGACGAACTTCTTACGAACCCAATTGGATTTCATGGACCAATCGAAATCAGATTGAGTCCAAAACTTGGGGAACACCATATTATCATGGGAGGAGTCATTTGGTTGGTTAGGAGTGAAGTCCAATGGCTAAAACTATGCAATACACCAACCACTCCGTTTCAGAACAAATTTCGTACGAACACTGAATTGTCCGATTTCATGGACCAATCGATATCGAGTTGAGTCCAAAACATGGGGAACATCATAATATGGTGGGAGGAGTCATTCAGACGGTTTTGAGTGAAATCCAATATCTAGAACTACGCAATACACTAACCACCCCATTGAGGCGAACTTCGTACGAACCTGAATTGTCGGGTTTCATGGACTAGTCGAAATAAGATTGAGTCCAAAACTTTGGGAACATCATAATATCGTGGGAGGAGTCATTTGGTTGGTCTGGAGTGAAATCCAATGCCTAAAACTATGCAATAGACCAGCCACTCCATTTCAGAGCAAACTTACGAACTGAATTGTCGATTTCATGGACCAATCGATATCGGATTGAGTCCAAAACGTGGGGAACATCATAATATGGTGGGAGGAGCCATTTGGATGGTTTTGAGTGAAATCCAATATCTAGAACTATGAAATATACCAACCACTCCATTTCAGAACGAACTCTGAACTGAATTGTCCGCTTTCATGTACCAGTCGAAATCAGATTGAGTCCAAAACTTGGGGAACATCATAATATTGTGGGAGGAGTCATTTGGTTGGTTTGGAGTGAAATCTAAAGGCAAAAACTAGGCAATACACCAACCACTCCGTTTCAGAACGAACTTCGTACGAACCTGAATTGTCCGATTTCATGGACCAATCGACATAGGATTGAGTCCAAAACATGGGGAACATCATAATGTGGTGGGTGGAGTCATTTGGAGGGTTGTGAGTGAAATCCAATCTCTAGAACTATGCAATACACCAACCACTCCATTTCAGAGCGAATTTCGTACGAACCTGAATTGTCCGATTTCATGGATCAGTCGAAATCGGATTGAGTCCAAAACTTTGGGAACATCATAATATCGTGGGAGGAGTCATTTGGTTGGTTTGGAGAGAAATCCAATGGCAAAAACTAGGCAATACACCAACCACTCCGTTTCAGAACATCGTCGAACTGAATTGTCCGATTTCATGGACCAATCGATAACGGGTTGAGTCCCAAACGTGGGGAATATCATAATATGGTGGGAGGAGTCATTTGGAGGGTTTTAAGTGAAATCCAATCTCTAGAACTATGCAATACACCAACCACTCCATTTCAGAACGAACTTCGTACGAACCGGAATTGCCCGATTTCATGGACCAATCAAAATCGGATTGAGTCCAAAACATGGGGAACATCATAATATGGTGGGAGGAGTCATTTGGAGGGTTTTGAGTGAAATCCAATCTCTAGAACTATGCAATACACCAACCACTCCATTTCAGAAGGAACTTCGTACGAACCTGAATTGCCGATTTCATGGACCAATCGATATCGGATTGAGTCGAAAACTTGGGGAACATCATAATATCGTGAAGGGAGTCACTTAGACGGTTTTGAGTGAAATCCAATCTCTTGAACTATACAATATACCAACCACACCATTTCATAACGAACTTCGTACGAACTCTGAATTGTCCGATTTCGTGGACCAATCGCTGTAGGATGGAGTCGAAAACTTGGGGAACATCATCGTGGGAGGAGTCATTTGGTTGGTTTGGAGTGAAATCCAATGCCTAAAACTATGCAATAGACCAGCCACTCCGTTTCAGAACAAACTTCGTACGAACCTGAATTGTCCGATTTCATGGACCAATTGATATCGGATTGAGTCCAAAACGTGGGGAACATCATAATATGGTGGGAGGAGTCATTTGGACGGTTTTGAGTGAAATCCAATATCTAGAACTATGAAATATACCAACCACTCCATTTCAGAACGAACTTCGTACGAACCTGAATTGTCCGCTTTCATGTACCAGTCGAAATCGGATTGAGTCCAAAACTTGGGGAACATCATAATATTGTGGGAGGAGTCATTTGGTTGGTTTGGAGTGAAATCTAAAGGCAAAAACTAGGCAATACACCAACCACTCCGTTTCAGAACGAACTTCGAAACCTGAATTGTCCGATTTCATGGACCAATCGACATAGGATTGAGTCCAAAACATGGGGAACATCATAATGTGGTGGGTGGAGTCATTTGGAGGGTTGTGAGTGAAATCCAATCTCTAGAACTATGCAATACACCAACCACTCCATTTCAGAGCGAATTTAAACTGAATTGTCCGATTTCATGGATCAGTCGAAATCGGATTGAGTCCAAAACTTTGGGAACATCATAATATCGTGGGAGGAGTCATTTGGTTGGTTTGGAGTGAAATCTAAAGGCAAAAACTGGGCAATACACCAACCACTCCGTTTTAGAACGAACTTTGTACGAACCTGAATTGTCCGATTTCATGGACCAATTGACATAGGATTGAGTCCAAAACATGGGGAACATCATAATATGGTGGGTGGAGTCATTTGGAGGGTTGTGAGTGAAATCCAATCTCTAGAACTATGCAATACACCAACCACTCCATTTCATAGCGAATTTCGTACGAACTGAATTGTCCGATTTCATGGACCAGTCGAAATCGGATTGAGTCCAAAACTTTGGGAACAGCAGAATATCGTGGGAGGAATCATTTGGTTGGTTTGGAGTGAAATCCAATGGCAAAAACTAGGCAATACACCAACCACTCCGTTTCAGAACAAACATCGTACGAACCTGAATTGTCCGATTTCATGGACCAATCGATATCGGGTTGAGTCCCAAACATGGGGAATATCATAATATGGTGAGAGGAGTCATTTGGAGGGTTTTGAGTGAAATCCAATCTCTAGAACTATGCAATACACCAATCACTCCATTTCAGAACGAACTTCAGTATGAACTGAATTGTCCGATTTCATGGACTAATCAAATCGGATTAAGTCCAAAACTTGGGGAACATCATAATATCGTGGGAGGAGTCGTTTGAGGGTTGTGAGGAAATCCAATCTCTAGAACTATGCAATACACCAACCACTCCGTTTAACAAACTTAGACGAACCAATTGCCCGATTTCATGTACCAATCGATATCGGATTGAGTCCAAAACTTAGGGAACATCATAATATCGTGGAGGGAGTCACTTAGACGGTTTTGAGTGAAATCCAATCTCTTGAACTATGCAATATACCAACCACACCATTTCGTAACGAACTTCGTACGAACCTGAATTGTCCGATTTCGTGGACGAATCGTTGTAGGATGGAGTCGAAAACTTGGGGAACATCATCGTGGGAGGAGTCATTTGGTTGGTTTGGAGTGAAATCCAATGCCTAAAACTATGCAATAGACCAGCCACTCCGTTTCAGAACAAACTTCGTACGAACCTGAATTGTCCGATTTCATGGACCAATTGATATCGGATTGAGTCCAAAATGTGGGGAACATCATAATATGGTGGGAGGATTCATTTGGACGGTTTTGAGTGAAATCCAATATCTAGAACTATAAAATATACCTACCACCCCATTTCAGAACGAACTTCATACGAACCTGAATTGTCCGCTTTCATGGACCAATTGATATCGGGTTCAGTCCAAAACAGGGGGTACATCATAATATGGTGGGAGGAGTCATTTGGAGGGTTTTGAGTGAAATCCAATCTCTAGGACTATGCAATACACCAACTACTCCATTTCAGACCGAACTTTGTAGGAACCTGGATCGTCCAATTTCATGGACCAATCGAAATCTGATTGAGTCCAAAACTTGGGGAACGTCACAATATCGTCGGAGGAGTCATTTGGTTGGTTTGGAGTGAAATCGAATGGCTAAAACTAGGTAGTACACCAACCACTCCGTTTCAGAACGAACTACGTGCGAACTTTAATTGTCCGATTTCATGGACCAATCGAAATCGGATTGAGTCGAAAACTTGGGGAACATCATAATATTGTGGGAGGAGTTATTTGGTTCGTTTGGAGTGAAATGCAATGGCTAAAATTATGCAATACACCAACCACTCCGTTTCAGAACAAACTTCGTACGAACCTGAATTGTCCGATTTCATGGACCAATCGATATCGGGTTGAGTCCAAAACATGGGGAACATCATAATATCTTGGGAGGAGTCGTTTGGAGGGTTTTGATAGAAATCCAATCTCTAGAACTGTGGAATACACCAACCACTCCATTTCATAACGAACTTCGTACGAACATTAATTGTCCGATTTCATGGACCAATCGAAATCGGATTGAGGCGAAAACTTGGGGAACACCATAATATCGTGGGCGGAGTCATTTGGTTGGTTTGGAGTGAAATCCAACGGCTAAAATTATGCAATTCACCAACCACTCCGTTGTAGAACAAACTTCGTACGAACCTGAATTGTCCGATTTCATGGACCAATCGATATCGGATTGAGTCCAAAACTTGGGGAACATCATAATATCGTGGAGGGAGTAACTTGGTGAGTTTTGAGTGAAATTCAATATCTTGAACTATGCAATATACCAACCACTCCATTTCAGAACGAACTTCGTACAAACATTAATTGTCCGATTTCATGTACCAATCGAATTTGGATTGAGTCGAAAACTTGGGGAACACCATAATATCATGGGCGGAGTCATTTGGTTGGTTTGGAGTGAAATCCAACGGCTAAAATTATGCAATACACCAACCACTCCGTTTTAGAACAAACTTCGTACGAACCTTAATTGTCCGATTTCGTGGACTAATCGATATCGGATTGAGTCCAAAACTTGGGGAACATCATAATATCGTGGAGGAGTCACTTAGAGGGTTTTGAGTGAAATCCAATCTCTTGAACTATGCAATACACCAACCACTCCATTTGTAACGAAGTTAAATCGATTTAACTCAATTCGATTTCATGGACCAATCAAATCAAATTGAGTCCAAAACTTGGGAACACCATAATATCATGGGAGGAGTCATTTGGTTGGTTAGGAGTGAAGTCCAATGGCTAAAACTATGCAATACACCAACCACTCCGTTTCAGAACAAATTTCAGACAACTCAATTGTCCGATTTCATGGACCAATCGATATCGAGTTGAGTCCAAAACATGGGAACATCATAATATGGTGGAAGGAGTCATTCAGATGGTTTTGAGTGAAATCCAATATCTAGAACTACGCAATACACTAACCACCCCATTCAGAACGAACTTTTGAACAATTGTCGGGTTTCATGGACGATCAATCAAACCAGATTGAGTCCAAAACTTTGGGAACATCATAATATCGTGGGAGGAGTCATTTGGTTGGTCTGGAGTGAAATCCAATGCCTAAAACTATGCAATAGACCAGCCACTCCATTCTGAGAACAAACTTCGTACGAACCTGAATTGTCCGATTTCATGGACCAATCGATATCGGATTGAGTCCAAAACGTGGGGAACATCATAATATGGTGGGAGGAGTCATTTGGACGGTTTTGAGTGAAATCCAATATCCAGAACTATGAAATATACCAACCGCTCCATTTCAGAACGAACTTCGTACGAACATGAATTGTCCGATTTTATGGACCAATTAATATCGGGTTGAGTCCAAAACAGGGGGAACATCATAATATGGTGGGAAGAGTCATTTGGAGGGTTTTGAGTGAAATCCAATCTCTAGGACTATGCAATACACCAACTACTCCAATTCAGAACGAACTTAGTAGGAACCTGGATATTCCAATTTCATGGAACAATTGAAATCGGATTGAGTCCAAAACTTGGGGAACACCATAATATCTTGGGGGAATCATTTGGTTGGTCAGGAGTGAAGTCCAATGGCTAAAACTATGCAATACACCAACCACTCCGTTTCAGAATGAATTTCGTACGAACCTGAATTGTCCGATTTCATGGACCAATCGATATAGGATTGAGTCCAAAACATGGGGAACATCATAATATGGTGGGAGGAGTCAATTGGAGGGTTTGAGTGAAATCCAATCTCTAAAACTATGCAATACACAAACCACTCCGTTTTAGAACAAACTTCGTATGGACCTGAATTGTCCGATTTCATGGACCAATTGATATGGGGTTGAGTCCAAAACATGGGGAACATCATAAAGTGGTGGGAGGAGTAATTTGGAGGGTTTTGAGTGAAATCCAATCTCTTGAACTATGCAATACACCAACCACTCCATTTGAACGAACTTGCGAACTGAATTGTCCGATTTCATGTACAAATCGAAATCGGATTGAGTCCAAACCTTGGGTAACATCGTAATATCGCGGGAGGAGTCATTTGGAGGGTTTCGGGTGAAATACAATCTCTAGAACTATGCAATACACCAACCACTCCATTTCGAACGAATTTCGCACGAACCTGAATTGTCCGATTTCATGGACCAACCAAAATCGGATTGAGTTGAAAACATGGGGAACGTCATAATATCTAGGGAGGAGTCATTTGGTTGGTTTGGAGTGAAGTCCAATGGCTAAAACTATGCAATACACCAACCACTCTTTTCAGAATGAACTTTGTACGAACCAGCATTGTCCGATTTCATGGACCAATCGATATCGGGTTGAGTCCAAAACAGGGGGAACATCATAATATGGTGGGTGGAGTCAGTTGGATTGTTGTGAGTGAAATCCAATCTCTAGAACTATGCAATACACCAACCACTCCATTTCGAACGAACTTCATAGGAACTGGATCGTCCAATTTCATGGACCAATCGAAATCGAATTGAGTCCAAAACTTGGGGAACACCATAATATCGTGGGAGGAGTCATTTGGTTGGTTCGGAGTGAAGTCCAATGAATAAAACTATGCAATACACCAACCACTCCGTTTCAGGACGAACGTCGTACGAACCTAAATTCTTCGATTTCATGGACCAATCGATATTGGGTTGAGTCCAAAACAGGGGGAACATCATAATATGGCGGGATGGGTCATTTGGAGGGTTTTGTGTGAAATCCAATCTCTAGAACTATGCAATACACCAATGACTCCATTTCAGAACAAACTTCGTATTTAACTTGAATTGTCGGATTTCATGGACCAATCGAAATCGGATTGAGTCCAAAACTTGGGGAACACCATAATATCATGGGAGGAATCATTTGGTTGGTCAGGAGTGAAGTCCAATGGCTAAAACTATGCAATACACCAACCACTCCGTTTCATAACAAACTTCGACGAACCTCGAATTGTCCGATTTCATGGACCAATCGATATTGGGTTGAGTCGAAAACATGGGGAACATCATAATATGGTGGGAAGAGTCATTTGGAGGGTTTGGAGTGAAATCCAATCCCTAGACCTATGCAATACACCAACCAGTCTCATTTAAGAACGAGCTTCAGACGAACTGAATTATCCGATTTCATGGGCCAATCAATCGGATTGAGTCGAAAACTTGGGGAACGTCATAATATTGTGGGACGAGTGATTTGGTTGGTTTGTAGTGAAATCCAATCTCTAGAACTATGCAATACACCAACCATTCCATTTCAGAACGAACTTCGTACGAACACAGATTGTCCGATTTCATAGACCAATCGAAATTGGATTGAGTCCAAAACTTGGGGAACACCATAATATCGTGGATGAGTCATTTGGTTGGTTAGGAGTGAAGTCAAATGGCTAAAACTATGCAATACACCAACCACTCCGTTTCAGAATGAACTTCGTACGAACCTAATTGTCCGATTTCATGGACCAATCGAAATTGGATTGAGTCGAAAACTTGGGGAATGTCATAATATCGTGGGAGGAGTCATTTAGTTGGTTT
Organism: Prunus mume; assembly: GCF_029339155.1. NCBI lineage: Eukaryota > Viridiplantae > Streptophyta > Magnoliopsida > Rosales > Rosaceae > Prunus > Prunus mume. Next base: position 10,304,869 of record NC_142702.1, read on the forward strand.
GGAGTGAAATCCAAGGGCTAAAACTAGGTAAATCACCAACCACTCCATTTCAGAACGAACTTCGCATACGACCTGAATTATCCGATTTCATGGACCAATCGATATAGGATTGAGTCCAAAACTTAGGGAACGTCATAATATGGTGGGAGGAGTCATTTGGAGGGTTTTGAGTGAAATTCAATCTCTAGAACTATGTAATACACCAACCACTTTATTTTAGAACGAACTTTGTGCGAACCTGAATTGTCCGATTTCATGGACCAATCGAAATTGGATTGAATCCAAAACTTGGGAACATCATGATATCGCTGGGGAGTCACCGGAGGGTTTAGAGGAAATCCAATCTCTAGAACTATGCAATACACCAACCACACCGTGTCAGAACGAACTTCGTATGAACTTTAATTGTCCGATTTCTGGACCAATCGAAATCGGATTGAGTTGAAAACTTGGGGAACATCATAATATCGTGGGAGGAGTCATTCGGTTGGTTTGGAGTGAAATCCAACGGCTAAAACTATGCAATACACCAACCACTCCATTTCTAACAAAATTGTATGTAACCTTAATTGTCCGATTTCATGGACCAATCGACATCGGATAGAGTCAAAACTTGGAGAACATCGTAATGTCTCGGGAGGAGTCATTTGGGGGTTTTGGGTGAAATACAATCTTTAGAACTATGCAATACACCAACCACTCCATTTCAATCATTGAATGAACTGGCTAAAACTATGCAATTTGTCAATTGTCCGAGGACCAATAATTGAGTCCAAAACGTCATAATATCGAGGAGGAGTCATTTGGTTGGTTTGGAGTGAAATCCAATCTAAAACTATGCAATACACCAACCACTCTTTCGTAACGAACTTTCGTATGAACCTGAATTGTCCGATTTCATGGACCAATCGATATCGATTGAGTCCAAAACATGGGGAACATCATAATATGGTGGGAGGAGTCATTTGGAGGGTTTTGAGTGAAATCCAATCTCTAGAACTATGCAATACACCAACCACTCCATTTCAGAACGAACTTCTCGAAATTGGATTGAGTCCAAAACTTGGGGAACATTGTCACGAGTCATGGACCAATCTTTAGAACTATGCAATAAACCAGGATTTGAGTCCAAACCAATCATGGGGAACATGTCATAATATCGTGGGAGGAGTCATTCATGGATGGTTTTGAGGAAATCCAATCTCTAGAACTATGCAATACACCAACCACTCCATTTCATAACGAACTTCGTACGAACTTAATTGTCCGATTTCATGGACCAATCGAAATTGGATTGAGTCCAAAACTTGGGGAACATCACAATGTCGCGGGACGAGTCATTTGGAGGGTTTTGAGTGAAATCCAATCTTTAGAACTATGCAATAAACCAGCCACTCCATTTCATAACGAACTTCGTACGAACTTAATTGTCCGATTTCATGGACCAATCGAAATCGGATTGAGTCCAAAACTTGGGGAACACATAATATCGTGGATGAGTCATTTGGTTGGTTTGGAGTGAAGTCAAATGGCTAAAACTATGCAATACACCAACCACTCCATTTCAGAACGAACTTCGTACGAACCTGAATTGTCCGATTTCATGGACCAATCGATATTGGGTTGAGTCCAAAACATGGGGAAATCATAATATGGTGGGAGGAGTCATTTGGATGGTTTTGACTGAAATCCAATCTCTAGAACTATGCAATACACCAACCACTCCATTTCATAACGAACTTCGTACGAACTTAATTGTCCGATTTCATGGACCAATCGAAATTGGATTGAGTCCAAAACTTGGGGAACATCATAATATCGGGGAGGAGTCATTTGGAGGGTTTTGGGTGAAATCTAATCTTTAGAACTATGCAATACACCAACCACTCCATTTCATAACGAACTTTACGAACTTAATTGTCCGATTTCATGGACCAATCGAAATCGGATTGAGTCGAAAACTTGGGGAATGTCATAATATCGTGGGAGGAGTCATTTAGTTGGTTTGGAGTGAAATTCAAGGGCTAAAACTAGGCAATCACCAACCACTCCATTTCAGAACGAACTTCGTACGAACCTGAATTGTCCGATTTCATGGACCAATCGATATTGGGTTGAGTCCAAAACATGGGGTAATCATAATATGGTGGGAGGAGTCATTTGGATGGTTTTGAGTGAAATCCAATCTCTAGAACTATGCAATACACCAACCACTCCATTTCAGAAGGAACTTCGTACGAACCTTAATTGTCCGATTTCATGGACCAATCGAAATCGAATTGAGTCGAAAACTTAGGGAATGTCATAATATCGTGGGAGGAGTCATTTAGTTGGTTTGGGGTGAAATCAAATGGCTAAAACTATACAAATCACCAACCACTCCATTTGAACAGAACTTCGTACATGAACTGAGATTGTCCGATTTCATGGACCAATCAAAATTGGATTGAGTTGAGAACATGAGGGAACGTCATAATATCGAGGGAGGAGTCATTTGGTTGGTTTGGAGTGAAGTCCAATGGCTAAAACTATGCAATACACCAACCACTCTGTTTGAGCAGACTTTCTATGAACCTACATTGTCCGATTTCATGGACCAATTGATATTGGGTTGAGTCCAAAACATGGGGAAATCATAATATGGTGAGAGGAGTCATTTGGATGGTTTTGAGTGAAATCCAATCTCTAGAACTATGCCTACACTCCATTTCGGAAGGAACTTCGTAAGACCTTAATTGTCGATTTCATGGACCAATCGAAATCGAATTGAGTCGAAAACTTAGGAATGTCATAATATCGTGGGAGGAGTCATTTAGTTGGTTTGGGGTGAAATCCAAGGGCTAAAACTAGGTAAATCTGTACTCCATTTGAGAAGAACTTGTCTGAACTTTGAATTGTCAATTCATGGACCAATCGATATAGGATTAGTCCAAAACCTTAGGAACACATCATAATATTGGTGGGAGGAGTCATTAGGAGGGTGTTGAGTGAAATCCAATCTCTAGAACTATGCAATACACCGACCACTTTATTTTAGAACGAACCAACAATTGCGGATTTCATGGACCAATAAATCGGATTGAATCCAAAACTTGAGAAGCATCATCATATTGCGGGAGGAGTCACTCGGAGGGTTTGGATGAAACAATCTCTAAACTCATGCCACACCCACCACTCCATTTTAGAGCAGACGTCGATACACACGAATTAGGATTTCATGGACCAATCAATAGTTGAGTCCAAAACTTGTGAACATCATAATATGCGGGAGGAGTCACTTGGAGGTTTTGGTGAAATCCAATCTAGAACTATACAATACAAACCACACAGTGTGAGCAGGCCAACTTATGCGAACTTTAAATTATCCGATTTCTTGGACCAATGTCAGTTACTCAAAACTGAGAACATCATAATGTGGTGGGAGAAATGGTTGAGGTTTTAGTGAAATCAATCTCTAGAACTATGCAATACACCAACCATTCGTTTGAGCGAACTTGTAGAACCTTGTTGTCGGTTCATAGACCAATCAATTTGGTTGAGTGAAAACTTGGGAACATCACAATGTCGCGGGACGAGTCATTTGGAGGGTTTTGAGTGAAATCCAATCTTTAGAACTATGCAATAAACCAACCACTCCATTTCATAGAAATTAAATGCAGAACTTGTTGTCGATTTCATGGTCAATCAAATCGGAATGAGTCCAAAATTTGGGGAACACCATAATATCGCGGATGAGTCATTTGGTTGGTTAGGAGTGAAGTCAAATGGCTAAAACTATGCAATACACCAACCACTCGTTTGAGCGAACAGTACGAACTTGGGTATCCGATTTCATGGACCAATCGATATTGGGTTGAGTCCAAAACATGGGGAACATCATAATATGTTGGGAGGAGTCATTTGGAGGGTTTTGAGTGAAATCCAATCTCTAGAACTATGCAATACACCAACAACTCCATTTCAGGCTGAACCATTACAAACCGTAATTGTCGATTTCATGGGATGTCAATCAGGTTAGGTGGCTTGGGAATATATATCTCCGTGGGAGGAGTCATTTAGTTGGTTTGGGTGAAATCAAGGGCTAAAACTAGACCAAAGAAACCCACAAACCACTCCATTTCAAAAATGG
>NC_142702.1:10309497-10422514 GCF_029339155.1 Prunus mume
CCACTCCATTTAAACGAACCGTATGAACTGAATTATCGATTTCATGGATCAATGAAATCAGTTGAATCAAACAGGGAACATCATAATATGGTGGGAGTAGTCATTTGGTTGGTTTGGAGTGAAATCCCATGGCTATCACTAGGCTATACCAACCTCCATTTGAGCAAAGCTTGCAACACTGATTGTCAGATTTCATGGACCAATCGAAATCTGATTTAGTCCAAAGCGTGGGGAACATCATAATATCGTGGGAGGAGTCATTTGGTTGGTTTGGAGTGAAATCCAACGGCTAAAACTAGGCAATACCAACCACTCCATTTCAGAATAAACTTCATACGAACTGATTGGTGTCAGATTTCATGGGCCAATCGAAATAGGTTGAGTCAAAACTTGAGGGAACATCATAATATCATGGAAAGAGTCATTTGGTTGGTTTGGGTGAAATCCAATTGCTAAAACTAGGCAATACCCAACCACTCCAATTTGAGCGAACTTCGTGCGAACTGAATTGTCAGATTCATGGACCAATCGATATCAGTTGAGTCAAAACTTGGGAACATCATAATATCATTAGGTGGGAGGAGTCATTTGGTTGGTTTGGGTGAAATCAATGGCTAAAACTATACAATACCAATGTGACCCATTTTGAGCGAACTTATCTGAAGCAGAATGTCCGATTTCATGGACCAATCGAAATCGGTTTAGTCAAAACTTGGGGAACATCATAATATCGTGGGAGGAGTCATTTGGTTGGTCTGGAGTGAAATCAATGGCTAAACTATACAATACACCAACCACTCTATTTCAGAAGCAGACTTCGTACGAACTGATTGTCTTATTTGATGGACCAATCGATTTCAGGTTGAGTCCAAAACATGGGAAACATCATAATATGGTGAGAGGAGTCACTTGGAGGGTTTTGAGTGAAATCCAATCTCTAGAACTATGCAATACACCTACCACATTTGAGCGAGTCTTCGTCTGAACTGATTGTCGATTTCATGGACCAATCGATATCGGATTGAGTCCAAAACTTGGGGAACATCATCATATCCTGGGAGGAGTGATTTGGTTGGTTTGGAGTGAAATCCAACTGCTAAAACTAGGCAATACACCAACCACTCCGTTTGAACGAACAACAGAACCGTCTGAATTGTCCGATTTCATGGACCAATCAAAATAGGATTGAGTCCAAAACTTGAGGAACATCATAACATCGTGGGAGGATTCATTTGGTTCGTTTGGAGGGAAGCCCAATGGCTAAAACTGTGCAATACACCAACCACTCCATCTAAGAACGAACTTCATGCGGACTGAATTATCCGATTCATGGATCAATCGAAATCGGATTGAATCCAAAACTTGGGGAACATCATAATATCATGGGAGGAGTCATTTGGTTGGTTTTGAGTGAAATCCAATGGCTAAAACTATGCAATACACCAACGACTGCATTTCAGAAGCGAACTTTGTACGAACTTGGGTGTGATTTCATGGACCAATCGATATCGGATTGAGTCCAAATCTTGGGGAACATCATAATATCGTGGGAGTAGTCGTTTGGTTGGTTCGGAATGAAATCCAACGGCTAAAACTAGGCAATACACCAACCACTACATTTCAGAACGAACATCGTACGAACCTGAATTGTCCGTATTCATGGACCAATCGATATCGGTTGAGCCCAAAACTTAGGGAACATCATAATATCGTGGGAGGAGTCATTTGGTTGGTTTCGAGTGAAATCCAATGGCTAAAACTATGCAATACACCAACCACTCCATTTCAGAACAAACTTTATACGAACTGAATTGTCAGATTCATGGACCAATCGATATCAGTTGAGTCAGAACTTGGGGAACATCATAACATCGTGGTTGGAGTGATTTGGTTGGTTTGGAGTGAAATCCAATGGCTAAAACTAGGCAATACACCAACCACTCCATTTGAGCGAACTTCGTATGAGTCAGATTGTCCGATTTCATGGACCAATCGAAATAGGATTGAGTCCAAAACATGGGGAACATCATAATATCATGGGAGGAGTCATTTGGTTGGTTTGGAGTGAAATCCAACGGCTAAAACTAGGCAATACATCCCACTCCATTTCAGAACGAACTTCATTACAAACACAGAATTGTCCGATTTCTTGGACAAATCGAAATAGGATTGAGTCAAAACTTGGGGAACAACGTAATTTCGTGGGAGGAGTCATTTGGTTGGTTTGGAGTGAAATCAGCAGCTAAAACTATGCAATACACCAACCACTCCATTTGAGCAGAGTCACGAACTTTGAATTATCGATTTCATGGACCAATCGATATCGGATTGAGTCAAAGTTGGGAACACCATAATATCATGAGAGAGTCATTTGGTTGGTTTGGTGTGAAATCAATGGCTAAAAGCTGGCAATACACCAACCACTCTGTTGAGCAGAACTTTATGCGAACTAGATTGTTTATCAGATTTCATGGACCAATCGATTTTGGGTTGAGTCGAACATAGGAGGCATGTATCGTATCTGGTGGGAGGAGTCATTTGGAGGTTTTGAGTGAAATCAATCTCTAGAACTACATAATACAACCACTCCATTTGAGCGAACCAATCGAACATAGATTATCGATTCCATGGACCAATCGAAATCGGATTGAGTCTAAAAACTTGGGGAACATCCCAATATTGTGGGCGGAGTCATTTGGTTGGTTTGGAGTGAAATCAATGGCTAAAACTATACAATACACTAACCACTCTGTTTAGAGCGAACTTCGTGCGAACACTGAATTATCCGATTCATGCACTAATCGAAATAGGATTGGGTCCATAACTTGGGGAACATCATAATGTCGTGGGAGGAGTCATTTGGTTGGTTTGGAGTGAAATCAAATGGCTAAACTATGCAATACACCAACCACTTGCATTTGAGCAGAACCTTCGTACGGACTGAATTGGGTCGATTTCATCGACTAATCGAAATCGGATTGAGTCCAAAACTTGAGGAACATCATCATATCGTGGGAGGAGTCATTCGGTGGGTTTGGAGTGAAATCCAATGGCTAAAACTATGGAATACACCAACCACTCCATTTAGAAGCGAACTTCGTACGAACCTGAATTTTTCGATTTCATGGTCCAATCGAGATCGGATTGAGTCCAAAACTTTGGGCACACCATAATATTGTGGGAGGAGTCATTTAGAGGTTTTTGAGTGAAAGCCAATCTCTAGAATTATGCAATACACCTACCTCCATTTAGACGGACTTGTAAGAACACAGATTGTCCGATTTCGTGGACCAATCAATATCAGATTGAGACCAAAACTTGGGGAACATCATAATATCGTGGGAGGAGTCGTTTGGTGGGTTTGGAGTGAAACCCAACGTCTAAAATTATACAACACACCAACCACTCCGTTTAAGATCGAACTTCGTCTGAACCTGAATTGTTTGATTTCATGGGCCAATCGAAATCGATTGAGTCCAAAACTTAGGTAACATCATAATATCGTGGGAGGAGTCATTTGGTTGGTTTGGGTGAAATCCAATAGCTAAACTATGCAATACACCTAATACTTCATTTCAGAGCGAACTTATAGGAACTGAATTGTCCGATTTCATGGACCAATCGATTTCGGGTTGAGTCAAAACATGGGGAACATCATAATATGGTTTGAGGAGTCATTTGGAGGGTTTTGAGTGAAATCCAATCTCTAGAACTATGCAATCCACTAACCACTCCATTTCAGAATGAACTTCGTACGAACCTGAATTGTCCGATTTCATGGACCAATCGAAATAGGATTGAGTCAAAACTTGGGAACACCATAATATCGCGGGAGGAGTCATTTGGTTGGTTTGGTGTGAAATCAATGGCCAAAACGTGCAATACACCATACCACAACATTTGGAGCGAACAAATTGTCTGAACTGAATTGTCGATTTCATGGACCAATAGCTGATTTCGGGTTGAGTCAAAACATAGGAACATCATGTATGGTGGGAGGAGTCATTTGGGGTTTTGGTGAAATCCAATCTCTAAGACTCACTAATACACCAACCACTCCATTTCAGAGCGAACCGTACGAACATGAATTGTCCGATTTCATGGACGAATCGATATCGGATTCAGTCCAAAACTTGGGGAACGTCCTAATATCGTGGGAGGAGTCATTTGGTTGGTTTGGAGTGAAACCTAATGGCTAAAACTATGCAATACACCAACCACTCCATTTAAGAAGCAGCTTAAATCTGAACTGGTGTCCGATTTCATGGACCAATCGAAATCGGATTAAGTCCAAAACTTGGGGAACATCATAATATCGTGGGAGGAGTCATTTGGTTGGTTTGGGGTGAAATCCAATGGCTAAAACTATACAATACACCAATCGGTTTAAGGTTGACTCCAAAACTTGGGGAACATCATAATATGGTGGGAGTCATTTGGAGGGTTTTGAGTGAAATCCAATCTCTAGAACTATGCAATACACCTACCACTCCATTTGAGCGAACCGTATGAACCCAGATTATCGATTTCATGGACCAATCGATATCGGATTGAGTCAAAACTTGGGAACATCATACTATGGTAGGAGGATTCATTTGGTTGGTTTAGGAGTGAAACCAATGGCTATACAATACACCAACACACTGTTTAAAAACGCAAGACTTTGTCACGAACTGAATTGTCGATTTCGTGGACCAATCGATTTAGGTTAAGTCCAAAACTTCAGGAACATCATAATATCTTGGGAGGAGTCATTTAGAGGTTTTGGTGAAATCAATCTCTAGAACTATGCAATACACCTACCACTCCATTTGAGAGCGAACTTAATGCGAACTTTATGTGTGGCGATTTCATGGACAAATCGATATCGAATTTAGTCCGAAACGTGGGGAACATAATAATATCGTGGGAGGAGTCATTTGGTTGGTTTGGAGTGAAACCAAATGGCTAAACCTATACAATACACCAACCACTCTGTTTGAGAACGAACTTTGTACGAACCTGAATTGTCCGATTTCGTGGACCAATCGATTTCGTTTGCAGTCCAAAACACCGAGCACATCATAATATGGTGGGAGGAGTCATTTGGAGGGTTTTGAGTGAACTAGAACTATGCAATATACCTACCACTCCATTTCAGAACGAACTTCGTACGAAACTAAATTGTCCGATTTCATGGACCAATCGATATCAGATTCAGTCAAAACTTGGAACATCTATAATGTCGTGGGAGGAGTCATTTGGTTGGTTTGGAGTGAAATCCAATGGCTAAAACTCATCGCAATACACCAACCACTCCATTTAAGAGCGAACCGTGCGAACTGATTATCCAGATTTCATGGACCAATCGAAATCGGTTTAGTCAAAACTTGGGAACATCATAATATCGTGGGAGAGAGTCATTTGGTTGGTTTGGAGTGAAATCAATGGCTAAAACTATACAATACACCAGCCATTTGAGCGAACTAAATGCGAACACAATTGTCGATTTCATGGACCAGCGAAATCAGTTGGGTCCAAAACAGGGAACATCATAATATCGTAGGAAGAGTCATTTGGTTGCTTTGGGTGAAACCCAATGGCTAAAACTGTGCAATACACCAACCACTCCATTTATGAGCGAACCGTTAAATGAACATGAAATGTCAGATTTCATGGACCAATCGAGATCGGATTGTGTCCAAAACTTGGGAACGTCATAATATCGTGGGAGGAGTCATTTGGTTGGTTTGGGTGAAATCAATGGCTAAACTATATAATACACCAACCACTCCATTTCAATGCTGAACTTACATCGTACGAACACGAATTTTCGATTTTAGGGACCAATCGGTTTGGGTTGAGTCAAAACATGGGGAACATCATAATATGGTGGGAGGAGTCATTTGGAGGGTTTTGAGTGAAATCCACTCTCTAGAACTCATAACACACCTACCACTCCATTTGAAGCGAACTTGTATGGCTGAATTGTCGACTTCATGGACCAATCGATATCGGATTGAGTCCAAAACTTGGGGAACATCATAATGTCATGGGAGGAGTCATTTGGTTGGTTTGGAGTGAAACCTAATGGATAAAACTATACAATACACCAGCCACTTTGTTTAGAGCAGACTTGATGCAGAACTTTCAGATTGTCGATTTGTTGAGACCAATCAATTTCGGGTTAAGTCCAAAACACCTATAATGGGAGAGTCATTTGGAGAGTTTTGGTGAAATCCAATCTCTAGAACTATGTAATACTCACCACTCCATTTGAGCAGAACTTACGTATAGGCCCAGATTGTCAGATTTCATGGACCAATCGATATCAGTTGAGTCAAAACTTGGGAACATCATAATATGGTAGGAGGACTCATTGGTTGGTTTGGAGTGAAAGCAATGGCTAAAACTACAATACACCAACCATCCTGTTTAAACGAACTTTATGCAGACCTTAATTGTTCGATTTCATAGACCAATCGATTTCGGTTTAAGTCCAAAACATGGGGAACATGATAATACGGTGGAAGGAGTCATTTGGAGGGTTTTGAGTGAAATTCAATCTCTAGAACTATGCAATACACCTACCACTCCATTTGAGCGAAGTTGAGCAGCGAACTTGAATTGTCCGATTTCATGGACAAATCAATATCGCATTTGGTTCGGAGTGAAACCCAATGGCTAAACCTATACAATACACCAACCACTCTGTTTAAGAGCGAACTTTGTGAACTGAATTGTCCGATTTCGTGGACCAATCGATTTCGGGTGCAGTCTAAAACATCGGGAACATCATAATATGGTGGGAGGAGTCATTTGGAGGGTTTTGAGTGAAATCCAATCTCTAGAACTACGCAATACACCTAACTCATTTGAGCGAACTTCATACGAACCTAAATTGTCCGATTTCATGGACCAATCAATATCGGATTCAATCCAAAACTTGGGGAACATCCTAACATCGTGGGAGGAGTCATTTGGTTGGTTTGGAGTGAAATCCAATGGCTAAAACTATGCAATACACCAACCACTCCATTTAGAGCGAACGAACTTGTCTGAATTTGTTGTCAATTTCATGGACCAATCGAAATCGGATTTAGTCCAACACTTGGGGAACATCATAATATCATGGGGGGAGTAATTTGGTTGCTTTGGAGTGACACCCAATGGCTAAAATTGTGCAATACACCAACCACTCCATTTAGAGAACAATTTTGTCTGAACATAAAATGTCCGATTTCATGGACCAATCGAATCGGATTGAATCCAAAACATAGGAACATCATAATATCGTGGGAGGAGTCATTTGGTTGGTTTGGAGTGAAATCCAATGGCTAAACTATGTAATATACCAACCACTCCATTTCAGCGAACGTGCTGAACTGAATTGTCAGATTTGAGGACCAATCGATTCGGTAGAGTCGAAACATGAGGAACATCATATTATGGTGGGAGGAGTCATTTGGAGGGTTTTGAGTGAAATCAATCTCTAGAACAATGCAATACACCTACCACTCCATTTGAACAAACTTTGTACAAACACTGAATTGTTGATTTCATGGACCAATTGATGTCGGATTGAGTCAAAAGTTGGGAACACCATAATATCGTGAGAGAGTCATTTGGTTGGTTTGGGTGAAACAATGGCTAAAACTATCGATACACCACCCACTCATTTAGAATGAACTTACATTATGAACTTTGAATTATGCGATTTCATGGACCAATCGAAATCAGATTGAAACAAAACTTTGGGAACATCATAATATCGTGGAGGAGTCATTTGGTTGGTTTGGAATGAAACCAATGGCTAAAACTATACAATACACCAACCACTCTGTTCAGAACGACTTCATACGATTACCTGAATTGCCGATTTTAGGAGCAATCAATCGGATTGAGTCAAAACTTGGGAACATCATAATAGTGGGAGGAGTCATTTGGTTGGTTTAGTGAAACAATGGTTAAACTATACTATACACCAACCATCGTTTAGAACAAACTTCGTCTGAACTTGAATTGTCGATTTCATGGACCAATCGAAATCGGATTGAGTCCAAAACTTTGGGAACATCATAATATCGTGGGAGGAGTCATTTGGTTGGTTTGGAGTGAAATCCATGGCTAAACTATGCAATACAAACCACTCCATTTGAGAACGAACCGTAAGATCCTGAATTTTCGATTTCATGGACCCATCGATTTCGGGTTGATTCCAAAACATGGAGAACATCATAATATGGTGGGAGGAGTCCTTTAGAGGGTTTTGAGTGGAATCCAATGATAAGGTCATAATTTCGCACATTTGCATGCCTTCTTTGCTTAGTAATTTTGTTTAGCTTCTCTTGATTTTTGAGTCTCTTACCTATGTTTGTGTGTTTTGTAGGTTAAGACAGCAAGAGATCACATTTGATGCAATCCATGCTTGTTGAATCTGATTGGGATAAGAGGAATATGGGCTTAAAGACAAACCCAATTTGGGCCACATTCCTTGTCAGTCCGGTTTCGTAGGTCATCTTGCAGGCCTCATTTCAGCAACTTACACAGGTCGTATGAGGAGACATCCTTGATAGCAATTGTTCCAATGGGTGTCTATTATAACATATCAAATTTCAGCCCAATTGGATAAATCTGGAGCCCTTAGCATGTCAAAGACTAGACCAAGTTCACAAAATGTCATGATTGGCTGCCATCACATCTACATCCCTAGAGCCATGTGCTCAGCATGAGGCAGCCATACATGGGAGTTAAATCAGCTCAGGAACTAGAAAGATGGACAAAGTCAAGCTTTCCATAAAAAAACCATACCAAACATGTATTTGGAGAGTGGGCGATTAGCAAGCATAGGCGAGAAGGGTGCGTTGGGGTAGCTAAGAGGTGTGCTTCACGGCCAAAGGGTACAAGTGCACTCTATAAATGAGGGCTGCACACTCATTCAAGGATATAGAGAGTCAGATACACAATTTCACTTCACCATTACTCTCTACACAAATTCAGATTCACCACAAAAGAAAGCGTGGAAGTGTCACAGAGGAATTCCTTGCTGCCATCATCTAGTTCTTCTCCTCTCTTTATCCTATCTATGTATTACTTATTTTCTGTACTCATAGTTATGTCTAGCTAATCCATTTAGTTAGGGGCTTAGGATGAAGCTAGTCATGAATATTCAATGTTATGGATGATTTTATAGTTAATTGATTTCCTTGCTTTCATTTACAAGTTGTTAATCTCTAGTTTATTTTGTGCTTGATGTATGTTTTCTTGGAGTAGCTAACTAAGATTTTATGCATCTAGCATAGGTTGGGAAGGGTTTAGATTCACCAATTCTAATCTCCTTTCACAAGCAACACATGAATAGCTAAGAATCATTCAAAGTTAATAACCATAGGTTGACTAGGGCACGATAGATACCATGTTCTAGGACTTGTGTGATTATCATATTCTCAAGGAGCTTAATGAATCTTGTATGCTTTATTCTAAGTAGATACCATGCTTTGGTTGCATATTAGAGATCACGTGTTGTGTAGATACCATGCATAATCACATGCCTTAGGAGAATCGGGCATCCTGCACCTAGATACCATAGGCTTGTCGATAATCTATTGTTGATGTGGAAACTTGAGTCAATTTCTATGCATTCATAACTTGGATAGGAAAACTAGTGGTAGATTCCAAGGCTCTAACACCTCTCAATCTTTGTTTCACAACTTGTTGATTGCTGCCAATGTTTACATTCGAGCACTTTCATTTCACGTTCTTCTTTTCATTTCAACAACAAAACCCCCCATTTCGAGTGCGTGTGTGGTGCTAGGGTTCTGTCCTAGACCTTGAGTAATTAGCAATCGATATCACATTGAGTCCAAAACTTGGGTAACATCATCATATCGTGGGAGGGGTGATTTGGTAGGTTTGGAGTGAAACCCAATAGCTAAAACTATACAATACACCAACCACTCCGTTTAAGAGACGAATTAGTCTGACGAACACAATTATCCGATTTCAGGACCAATCAAAATCTTGGGTCCAAAACTTGGGGAACAACATCATATCGTGGGAGGAGTCATTTGGTTGGTTTGGAGTGAAACCCAACGGCTAAAACTATGCAATACACAACCACTCCATTTAAGAACGAACCGTATGAACTGAATTGTCCGATTTCATGGACCAATCGATTTCGTGTTGAGTCCAAAGCTGGGGAACATCATAATATCGTGGGAGGAGTCATTTGGTTGGTTTGGAGTGCAACCCAATGGCTAAACTAAACAATACACCAACCACTCGCCACTCCGTTTAAGAACGAACTTTGTACGAAGCTGAATTGTCCGATTTCATGGACCAATTGAAATCGGATTCAGCCCAAAACTTGGGGAACATCGTAATATCTTGGGAGGAGTCATTTGGTTGGTTTGGTCCAACGGATAAAACTGTGCAATACACTATACCACTACATTTTAGAACGAACCGCGAATTGTCTTATTTCACGGACCAATCAATACCGAATTGAGTCCAAAACATGTGGAACATCGTAATATGGTGGGAGGAGTCATTTGGAGAGTTTTGAGTGAAATAAAAACTCTAGAACTATGCAATACACCAACCACTCCATTTCAGAATGAACTGTGCGAACCTCAATTGTCCGATTTCATCGTCCAATCGATATCAGATTTAGTCCAAAGCTTGGGGAACACCATAATATCGTGGAGGAGTCATTTGGTTGGTTTGGAATGAAACCCAATGGCTAAAACTATACAATACATCAACCACTCCATTTAAGAACGAACTCGTATGAACTGAATTGCCCTATTTCATGGACCAAACGAAGTCGGATTGAGTCAAAACTTGGGAACATCATAATATCGTGGGAGAAGACATTTGGTTGGTTTGGGGTGAAATCCAATGGCTAAAACTATGCAAACACATCAATCACTCCGTTTCAGACGAACCCTGAATTTTCCGATTTCATGGGGAACATCATAATTTGGTGGGAGGAGTCATATGGGGGGTTTTGAGTGAAATCCAATATCTAGAACTATGCAATACACCTACCACTCCATTTGGAATGAACTTCGTGCGAAACTGAATTGTCCGATTTCATGGTCCAATCGATATCAGATTGAGTCCAAAACTTGGGGAACACCATAATATCGTGGGAGGAGTCATTTGGTTGGTTTGGAGTGAAATCCAATGGCTGAAACTATGCAATACACCAACCACCACATTTCAGAACGAACTTCGTACGAACCTGAATTGTCTTATTTCATGGACCAATCAATATTGAATTGAGTCCAAAATGTGTGGAACATCGTAATATGGTGGGAGGAGTCATTTGGAGAGTTTTGAGTGAAATAAAATCTCTAGAACTTTGCAATACACCAACCACTGCATTTTCAGAAGCGAACCGTCTGAACACAGAATTGACCGATTTCATGGACCAATCGATATCAGATAGAGTCCAAAACTTGGGGAACATCATAATATCGTGGGAGGAGTCATTTGGTTGGTTTGGAATGAAACCCAATGGCTAAAACTATACAATACACCAACCACTCCGTTTAAGAACGAACTTCGTGCGAAACCTGAATTGTTCGATTTCATGGACCAATCGAAATCGGATTGAGTCCAAAACTTGGGGAACATCATAATATCGTGGGAGGAGTCATGTCGTGGGTTTGGAGTAAAATCCAATGGCTAAAACTATGCAAACCACGAACCACTCCATTTCAGAGCAGAACTTCTACGAACTGAATTGTCCGATTTAATGGACCAATCGAAATCGAATTGAGTCCAAAACTTGGGAACATCATAATATCGTGGGAGGAGTCATTTGGTTGGTTTGGAGTGAAATCCATGGCTAAACGACGCGTAATATACCAACCCTCCATTTGAGCACGAACTTCATACGAACTGAATTGTCCGATTTCATGGACCAATTGATTTGGGTTGAGTCCAAAACATGGGAACACCGTAATATGGTGGGAGGAGTCATTTGGAGGGTTTTTAGTGAAATCCAATCTCTAGAACTATGCAATACACCTACCACTCCATTTGAACGAACTTCGTAAGAACTTGAATTGTTCGATTTCATGGACCAATCGATATCGGATTGAGTCCAAAACTTGGGGAACACCATAATATCGTGGGAGGAGTCATTTGGTTGGTTTGGAGTGAAATCCAGTAGCTAAAACTATGCAATACACCAACTACTACATTTCAGAATGAACTTCGTACAAACCCGAATTGTCCGGTTTCATGGACCAATCGAAATCGGATTGAGTCCAAAAGTTGGGGAACATAATAATATCGTGGGAGGAGTCATTTGGTTGGTTTGGGGTGAAATCCAATGGCTAAACTATGCAATAAACCAACCACTCCATTTGTAACGAACCGTCAGATTTAACTAATTGTCCGATTTCATGGACCAATCGATTTCGGTTGAGTCCAAAGCGGAACATCATAATATCGTGGGAGGAGTCATTTGGTGGTTTATAGTGAAATCTAATGGCCAAAACTATGAAACACCAACCACTCCATTTCAAAACGAACTTGATTTAACTCGAATTGTCCGATTTCATGGACCACTGATTCGGGTTGAGTCCAAAACATGGGGAACATCATAATATGGTGGGAGTAGTCATTTGGAGGGTTTTGAGTGAAATCCAATCTCTAGAACTATGCAATACACCTACCACTACATTTCGGAATGAACTCGTAAGAACCTGTATTGTCCGATTGGTGGACCAATCGATATCGGATTGAGTCCAAAACTTGGGGAACATCATAATATCGTGGGAGGAGTCATTTGGTTGGTTTGGAATGAAACCCAATGGCTAAAACTATACAATACACCAACCACTCCGTTTAAGAACGAACCGTGCGAACTGATTGTTCGATTTCATGGACCAATCGAAATCGGATTGAGTCCAAAACTTGGGGAACATCATAATATCGTGGGAGGAGTCATGTAGTAGGTTTGGAGTAAAATCCAATGGCTAAAACTATACAAACCACGAACCACTCCATTTCAGAGCACGAACTTCCTGCGAACCTGAGATTGTCCGATTTAATGGACCAATCGAAATCGAATTGAGTCCAAAACTTAGGGAACATCATAATATCGTGGGAGGAGTCATTTGGTTGGTTTGGAGTGAAATCCCATGGCTAAACGACGCAAATATACCAACCCCTCCATTTGAGCGAACTTCATACGAACCTGAATTGTCCGATTTCATGGACCAATTGATTTCGGGTTGAGTCCAAAACATGGGGAACACCGTAATATGGTGGGAGGAGTCATTTGGAGGGTTTTTAGTGAAATCCAATCTCTAGAACTATGCAATACACCTACCACTCCATTTCGGAACGAACTTCGTAAGAACTTGAATTGTTCGATTTCATGGACCAATCGATATTGGAATGAGTGCAAAACTTGGGGAACACCATAATATCGTGGGAGAAGTCATTTGGTTGGTTTGGAGTGCAATCCAATGGCTAAAACTATGCAATACACCAAACACTACATTTCAAAACAAACTTCGTACGAACCTGAATTGTCTTATTTCACGGACCAATCAATACTGAATTGAGTCCAAAACATGTGGAACATCGCAATATGGTGGGAGGAGTCATTTGGAGAGTTTTGAGTGAAATAAAATCTCTAGAACTTTGCAATACACCAACCACTCCATTTCAGAACGAACTTCGTATGAACCTGAATTGTCAGATTTCATGGGCCAATCGATATCGGATTTAGTTCAAAACGTGGGGAACGTAATAATGTCGTGGGAGGAGTCATTTGGTTGGTTTGGAGAGAAACCCAATAGCTAAAACTATACAATACACCAACCACTCTGCTTAAGATCGAACTTCGTACGAACCTGAATTGTCCGATTTCATGGACCAATCGAAATCTGATTTAGTCCAAAACTTGGGAAACATCATAATATCGTGGTAGGAGTCATTTGGTTGGTTTGGAGTGAAATCCAATGGCCAAACTATGCAATACACCAACCACTCCATTTCGAGCGAACTTCGTAAGAACTGAATTGTCCAATTTCATGGACCAATCGAAATCGGATTGAGTCCAAAACTTGTGGAACATCATAATATCGTGGGAGGAGTCATTTGGTTGGTTTGGAGTGAAATCCAACGGATAAAATCTGTGCAATACACTAACCACCATTTGAGCGCAGACTCGTGCGAACTGGAATTGTCTTATTTCATGGACCAATCAATGTCAGATTGAGTCCAAAACATGTGGAACATCGTAATATGGTGGGAGGAGTCATTTGGAGGGTTTTGAGTGCAACCCAATCTCTAGAACTATGCAATACACCAACCACTCCATTTGAGCGAACTTATCGAACCTGAATTGTCCGATTTCATGGACCAATCGATATCAGATTGAGTCCAATACTTGGGGAATATCGTCATATCGTGGGAGGGGTGATTTGGTTTGTTTGGAGTGAAACGCAATGGCTAAAACTATGCAATACACCAACCGCTCCGTTTAAGAACGAGCTTAAATACAGACCTGAATTGTCCGATTTCATGGACCAATCGAAATCGGATTGAGTCCAAAACTTGGGGAACATAATAATATCTTGGTTTGGTTGGTTTGGAGTGAAATCCAATGGCTAAACTATGCAATAAACCAACCACTCCATTTCAGAACGAACTTCGTACGAACCTGAATTGTCCGATTTCATGGACCAATCGATTTCGGGTTGAGTCCAAAACATTTGGAACATCATAATATGGCGGGAGGAGTCATTTGGATCGTTTTGAGTGAAATCCAATCCCTAGAACTGTGCAATACACCGCCACTCCATTTTTGCACGAACTTCGAACTCAATTGTCCGATTTCATGGACCAATCGATCTCGACAGTTGTGTCCAAAATTCGGTGAACATCATCATATCGTGGGAGGGGTGATTTGGTTGGTTTGGAGTGAAACCCAATGGCTAAAACTATACCATACACCAACCACACCGTTTAAGAACGAACTTATGCGAACCTGAATTGTCCGATTTCATGGACCAATCGAAATCGGATTGAGTCCAAAACTTGGGGAACATCATAATATCGTGGGAGGAGTCATTTGGTTGGTTTGGAGTGAAATCCAATGGCTAAACTATGCAATACACCAACCACTCCATTTCAAAACGAACTTCATACGAACTGGATTGTCCGATTTCATGGACCAATTCGAGACTGCCTGAATTTCCGGAACCCGAGGCGAATCTGGGAAACCCGGACATCACTCCGATGTCGGGCCCACTCACTAGATGTAACCTTCTTTTTCAAAAACAAGTAGGGTAGTCGAGACTTTCTGCCGAAATTTCAGTGAGTCTCCCCTCAGATTGAACATTCCCAAGATTTCCACACATAAAACACAATTTAATAACACCATGGCAGCATGCACAATAATTTCCGGCAATTCCAACATATGACGTTTAACCTCCTAACACAACCGCATCTCACTTTCACCCAAATTCCGGACCAACGACAAGGTCCGGACCAACCTTACTAACACAACCTAAGTAAGAGTTTCACCCGTGGCTGCACACTACTAACTTGCTACCTCACCCTTCTTGAGGATCAAGCCATACGTAGTTCTTTCACTAAAACCCTTTTCCTCTAAATCAGATTTCAACAATCACAATCTCATAATCCCCTCATACGTCGGACCCGCCACGTATGGTCCATCAACACGCCGGCTACTCCTACTACACGCGACCTCATCACAATATCACATATCTCCTCTACATCGGACGCACTCGCCACGTATGAGGTCTATCAACACGCCGCTACTCCAATGACACGCGGCGACCTCAACACAATCACATATATCTCCTCATACGTGACGCACCCGCCACGTATGAGGTCCAATCAACATGCCGACTACTCCTACGACACGGCGACTGACAAACATATCACATACCTCCTCGTCACGTCAGGGACGCACCCGCAACGTATGGGTCTATCAACACGCCGCTACTCCTCGACACGCATGCGACCTCACAAGCATATCACATACCTCCTCATATGGCGGGACGCACCGGCCATGTATGGGGTCTGTCAACACGCTGCTACTCCTACGACACGCGCGACCTCATCACAATATCTCATATCTCCCTTCATCGCCGACGCACCGCCACGTATGAGGTCTGCAACACGCTACTCCTCGACACGTGCGACCTCACAAACATATCACATACCTCCCTTCACACGCCGAGACGCACCGGACACCACGTGGGGTCTATCAACACGCCGGCTACTCCTCGACACGTGCGACCTCACAAGCATATCACATACCTCCTCATATGTCGACGCACCCGCCACGTATGGGTCTGCAACACTGGTGGCTACTCCTACGATGCGGCGACTCATCACAATATCTCATATCTCCTTCATCGTGGGACACACCGCCACGTGATGAGGTCCGCCAACACGCCCTACTCCTACGACACGTGCGACCACAAACATATCACATACCTCCCCTCACACGCCGGGACGCACCCGCCACGTGTAGGGTCTATCAACACGCCGCTACTCCCTCGACACGTGCGACCTCACAAGCATATCACATACCTCTCATATGTCGAGACGCACCCGGCCACGTGTGGGGTGTCAACACGCTAGCTACTCCTCACGACACGGCGACCTCATCACAATATCACATATCTCCTTCATGCCGGACGACTCGCCACGTATGAGGTCTATCAACACGCCGCTACTCCTACGACCCGTGTGACCTCACAAACATATCACATACCTCCTCACGGGGCGTACCCGCCACGTGATGGGTCACATCGCTAACACGCCGGCTACTCCACGACGTGCGACCTCAACACAATATTAATAACTCCTCATACGTCCGACGCACCCGCCACGTGGGTCTGCAACCTTTCTGCCGGCTACTCCTCGACACGTGCGACCTCATCACAATATCACATATCTCCCTCATACGTCGGGCCTTTACCGGCCACGTATGAGGTCTGTCACAACACTCGGCTACTCTTTACGACACTGTGACCTCACAAGCATATCTCACTTTGCCTTTGGGCCTGGCTACATTCTCACCACCATCTAATTGTTCGCTGAGCGGCTACATTCTCACCACCATCTAATCGCTGTTCGCTTTGGGCTTGGCTACATTCTCACCAGCCCGCATGGGTTTAAAGGCCTCAACGCAATCACAGGGTGGCACTTATAGTGCCCTCAAGCATCTTTATAAAATCATAAATATAATTTCCACTATTGTATAAACCTCAACCCTAGGTATAGCATCCAATAAACCCCATTAAAATCATCAATTAAAAATCCTAAACTCACCATATCCACATAACTCGACTAATGATCAAGACCTGCCTCTATGGTCATTCTAACCCTCCTGGGAAGGTAGAACTATCCCAAAGGTCTCACAACAACCCAGGGTCAAACTATCCAAACTTAGTCAAACGGACTATGGCCCACGACCTCAAATTCTTAGTCGAAAGTTCCTATAGGTTCTACTGGTCTAGGACACAGTTCCTATAGGCTCACGATCGCCTGATCGGACGGTTACTAAAACACTAGCCCTAGGGTTGGCATTTTCGGAGTATATGGAACTCCATTTTGCGATCCGTCGAATCCTACGTGATTCTAAGGCCGTCTAGATGAACATATTATAACTTGGAGTCAATCCAACGGTCCGAACCTATCGAACTGGATAACGCATAATAGGCGATATCCGCTTTGAGACTCAAACGACGCCCGAATCGAGATCCGCAAATCCTACGCACTTGTGACAACGAGGATCTCATTGAAGGTATTGCAGCTCCACCACCCTTGCCCACGTGCGCCACACGTGCCGGCAAGATCTTGTATGCAGTAGAAGTAAATTCGGTGATGGAAAATCTCACCTCTCGGCTCAAGACTCAAACCCTAGGTGAAACACTATATTTGGAGTCACTTTGTTCTTGGACATACCCCAAAAATTGACCGAAGTGGCCGAATCTCCTCAAATTCGGCCAAATCCAATTCACAAATTGAGTTGCCTACGCTACAAATTGATCAATTCCTTACCAAACAAGGAGCTAGAGCTCGGAAAATAGGTGAGAAACCATACCTCACTTGCCGAATCGGTGGCCGGATGAGAACGGCCGAAGCAGTGTGAAAACCAGCTTTTCTCCTCGTTCATGGCGGGACTCGGGGTAGGAAGAGGATAGCGTCCTGGCATTTTGGTACGGCCCGTCGACTTTGGTAGCTGGACAAGAGCACGGCCAAAAGCGGGCTGGTTGTTCCGCCGACGAGAGGAGACTGAGATGGAGAGAGAGAGAGAGAGAGAGAGAGAGAGAGAGCTGAGGGTAAATCTGTCTTTTAACAAAAACCTTTTCAAAATATTTACTTGTACTGATGGTATTGGATCAGATTCTCTCTTATTCACTCGATTCAAGCCCACTACGCTCTACGGACTCATCTTGCCGACTCTATGCAACAGCAAAAGCAAATTTCCAAAATCCTTTCGAATAAGAGCTGACCAAATTACCCCTATCCCAAGGGTAAATTAACAATTTCACTTAAATAAATTCAAATATGCAATAAATTTTGAGTCGAGGTGTTACACAAATTGATTTCGGGTTGAGTTCAAAACATGGGTGACATCATAATATCGTGGGAGAAGTCCTTTGGAGGGTTTTGAGTGAAATCCAATCTCTAGAACTATGCAATACACCTACTACTCATTTTCAGAACGAACTTCGTAATAACTCAATTGTCCGATTTCATGGAGCAATCGATATCGGACTGAGTCCAAAACTTGGGGAACACCATAATATCGTGGGAGGAGTCATTTGGTTGGTTTGAGTGAAATACAATGGCTAAAACTCGCAACGCACCAACCAAAGCATTTCAGAACAAACTTAAATGCGAACCTGAATTGTCCGATTTCATGGACCAATAGAAATCGGATTGAGTCCAAAACTTGGGGAACATCATAATATCGTGGGAGGAGTCATTTGGTCCGTTTGGAGTGAAATCCAATGGCTAAAACTATGCAATACACCAACCACTCCATTTCAAAACGAACTTCATACGAACCAATTGTCCAATTTCATGGACCAATCGCCACCGGATTGAGTCCAAAACTTGGGGAACATCATAATATCCTGGGAGGAGTCATTTCGTTGGTTTGGAGTGAAACCCAATGGCTAAAACTATACAATACACCAACCACTCACAACTCCATTTAAGAATGAACTTATACGAACCTGAATTGTCCGATTTCATGGACCAATCGAATCGGATTGAGTCCAAAACTTGGGGAACATCATAATATCGTCGAAGGAGTCATTTGGTTGGTATGGAGTGAAACCAAACGGCTAAAACTATACAATACACCAACCACTCTGTTTAAGAACGAACTCAGATTTAACTGAATTGTCCGATTTCATGGACCAATCGAAATCGGATTGAGTCCAAAACTTGGGAACATCATAATATCGTGGGAGGAGTCATTTGGTTGGTTTGGTGTGAAATCCAATGGCTAAAACTACAATACACCAACCACTCGCATTAAGAATGAACTTACAAACCAATTGTCCGATTTCATGGACCAATCAAATCGGATTGAGTCAAAACTGGAACGTATATAATATCGTGGAGGAGTCATTTGGTTGGTTTGGAGTGAAATCCAATGGCTAAACTATAATAAACCAACCACTCCATTTCAGAACGAACTTCGTACGAACATGAATTGTCCGATTTCATGGACCAATCGATTTCGGGTTGAGTCCAAAATTGGGGAACGCATAATATCGTGGGACGAGTCATTTGGTGGGTTTGTAGTGAAATCCAATGGCAAAACTATGCAAAACACCAACCACTCCATTACAGAACGAACTTTGTACGAACTGAATTGTCCGATTTCATGGACCAATCGATTCCGGTTGAGTCCAAAACATGGGGAACGCATAATATGGTGGGAGGAGTCATTTGAGGGTTTTGAGTGAAATACAATCTCTAGACCTATGCAATACACCTACAACTCCATTTCGAACGAACTCGAAGAACAATTGTCCGATTTCATGGACCAATCGATATCGGAATGAGTGAAAAACTTGGGGAACACCATAATATCGTGGGAGGAGTCATTTGGTTGGTTTGGAGTGAAATCCAATGGTTAAAACTATGCAATGCACCAAACACTACATTTCCAACGAACTTCGTACGATTTAACTGAATTGTCTTATTTCACGGACCAATCAATACCGAATTGAGTCCAAAACATGTGGAACATCGTAATATGGTGGGAGGAGTCATTAGTTTTGTGTGAAATAAAATCTCTAGAACTATGCAATACACCAACCGCTCCATTTCAAACGAACTTCGATGAACCCAATTGTCCGATTTCATGGACCAATCGATATCGGATTTAGTTCAAAACGTGGGGAACATAATAATGTCGTGGGAGGAGTCATTTGGTTGGTTTGGAGTGAAACCCAATAGCTAAAACTATACAATACACCAACCACTATGTTTAAGATCGAACTTCGTACGAACTCAATTGTCGATTTCATGGACCAATCAAAATCGGATTGAGTCCAAAACTTGGGAAACATCATAATATCGTGGGAGGAGTCATTTGGTTGGTTTGGAGGAAATCCACTAAACTACGCAATACACCAACCATTCCATTTCAGAACGAACTTCGTAAGAACTGAATTGTCCAATTTCATGGACCAACCGAAATCGGATTGAGTCCAAAACTTGTGGAACATCATAATATCGTGGGAGGAGTCATTTGGTTTGTTTGGAGTGAAATCCAACGGATAAAACTATTCAATACACTAGCCACTACATTTCGTAACGAACTTAAACCTGAATTGTCTTATTTCATGGACCAATCAATATCAGATTGAGTCCAAAACATGTGGAACATCGTAATATGGTGGGAGGAGTCATTTGGAGGGTTTTGAGTGAAACCCAATCTCTAGAACTATGCAATACACCAACCACTCCGTTTCAGAACAAACTTCGTTTAAACCTGAATTGTCCGATTTCATGGGGAACATCATAATTTGGTGGGAGGAGTCATATGGAGGGTTTTGAATGAAATCCAATCTCTAGAACTATGGAATACACCAACCACTCCATTTCAGAACGAACTTCGTGCGAACCTGAATTGTCCGATTTCATGGACCAATCGATATCGGATTTAGTTCAAAACGTGGGGAACATAATAATGTCGTGCGAGGAGTCATTTGGTTGGTTTGGGATGAAACCCAATGGCTAAAACTATACAATACATCAACCACTCCATTTACGAACGAACTTCGTATGAACCTGAATTGCCCTATTTCATGGACCAATCGAAGTCGGATTTAGTCCAAAACTTGGGGAACATCATAATATCGTGGGAGAAGACATTTGGTTGGTTTGGGGTGAAATCCAATGGCTAAAACTATGCAACACACCAACCACTCCGTTTTAGAACGAACTTCGTACGAACCTGAATTGTCCGATTTCATGGGGAACATCATAATTTGGTGGGAGGAGTCATATGGAGGGTTTTGAGTGAAATCCAATCTCTAGAACTATGCAATACACCAACCGCTCCATTTCAGAACGAACTTCGTATGCGAACCTGAATTGTCCGATTTCATGGACCAATTGGAATCGGATTGAGTCCAAAACTTGGGGAACATCATAATATCGTGGGAGGAGTCATTTGGTGGGTTTGGAGTGAAGTCCAATGGCTAAAACTATGCAAACCACCAACCACTACATTTCAAAACGAACTTCGTACAAACCTGAATTGTCCGATTTCATGGACCAATCGATATCAGATAGAGTCCAAAACTTGGGGAACATCATAATATCGTGGGAGGAGTCATTTGGTTGGTTTGGAATGAAACCCAATGGCTAAAACTATACAATACACCAACCACTCCGTTTAAGAACGAACTTCGTGCGAACCGAATTGTCCGATTTTATGGACCAATCGAAATCGATTGAGTCCAAAACTTGGGGAACATCATAATATAGTGGGAGGAGTCATTTGGTTGGTTTGGAGGAAATCCATGGCTAAACTATGCAATACACAACCCCTCCATTTCGTAAGGAACTTCATACGAACCCAATTGTCCGATTTCATGGCCAATTGATTTGGGTTGAGTCCAAAACATGGGGAACACCGTAATATGGTGGGAGGAGTCATTTGGAGGGTTTTTAGTGAAATCCAATCTCTAGAACTGTGCAATACACCTACCATTCCATTTCAGAACGAACTTCGTAAGAACCTGAATTGTCCGATTTCATGGACCAATCGATATCGGATTGAGTCCAAAACTTGGGGAACATCATAA
This sequence comes from Prunus mume, assembly GCF_029339155.1. Lineage (NCBI taxonomy): Eukaryota > Viridiplantae > Streptophyta > Magnoliopsida > Rosales > Rosaceae > Prunus > Prunus mume. Next base: position 10,331,826 of record NC_142702.1, read on the forward strand.
TATCGTGGGAGGAGTCATTTGGTTGGTTTGGAATGAAACCCAATGGCTCAAACTATACAATACATCAACCACTCCATTTAAGAACGAACTTCGTACAAACCTGAATTGTCCGATTTCATGGACCAATTGAAATCGGATTGAGTCCAAAACTTGGGGAACCTAATAATATCTTGGGATGAGTCATTTGGTTGGTTTGGAGTGAAATCCAATGGCTAAACTATGCAATAAACCAACCACTCTATTTCAGAACGAACTTCGTACAAACCTGAATTGTCCGATTTCATGGACCAATCGATTTCGGGTTGAGTCCAAAACATTGGGAACATCATAATATGGTGGGAGGAGTCATTTGGATCGTTTTGAGTGAAATGCAATCCCAGAATCTGTAATACACCTACCACTCCATTTCGCACGAACTTCATTTAACTCAATTGTCCGATTTCATGGACCAATCGATATCGACAGTCCAAAATTTGGTGAACATCATCATATCGTGGGAGGGGTGATTTGGTTGGTTTGGAGTGAAACCCAATGGCTAAAACTATACCATACACCAACCACTCCGTTTAAGAACGAACTTCGTTTAACCTCGATTTGTCCGATTTCATGGACCAATCGAAATCGGATTGAGTCCAAAACTTGGGGAACATCATAATATCGTGGGAGGAGTCATTTGGTTGGTTTGGAGTGAAATCCAATGGCTACCACTCCATTTCGTAACGAACTCGATTTAACTGGATTGTCCGATTTCATGGACCATTTGACAAGACTACTCCGAATTTCCCAGTAACCCGAGACGATCTCTATGGAAACCTGTATATCACCCGATGTCGGGCACACTCACTAGATCAGAACCTCCTTTTCAAAAAGAAGTAGGGCATAAGACTTTCACAAATTTCGCAGAGTCTCCCCTGTGAATTGAACATTCCCAAGATTTCCACCCGCATAAAACACAATTTAATAACACCAACTGCTGCATGCACAATAATTTCCTAATTTTAAAATAATCAGCCTCCGCCTTGATAACATAAATTAACTTCCTAAAAGTCCAACATATGAGGTTTTAACCTCCTAACACAACCAAGCATCTCACTTTCACCCAAATTCCGGACCAACGACAAGGTCCTGACCAACCTTATTAACACAACCTAAGTAAGGTTTCACCCGTGGCAAAGACCTAGTAACTTCAGTCGCTTACGACTTCATCGAGGACTGCCACACGTAGTTCTTTCACTAAAACCCTTTCCTCTAAATCGCAGGTCAACAATCACAATCTCATAATCCTCATACGCCGGGACGCACCTGCCACGTATGGGGTCCGCCAACACGCCACTACTCCACGACACGCGCGACCCGATCACAATATCACATATCTCCCTCATACGCCGGACGCACCGCCACGATGAGGTCTATCAACACGCCACTCCAACGACATGTGCGACCTCAACACAATCACATATATCTCCTCATACGCCGGACGCACTCAGCCACGATGGGGTCCGCCAATATGCGACTACTCCTACAACACGTACGACTCACAAACATATCACATACCTCCTCATACGCTGACGCACTGCCACGTATGGGGTCTATCAACACGCCGCTACTTTACGACACGCGCGACTCACAAGCATATCACATACCTCCTCATATGTCGGGACGCACCGCCACGTATGGGGTCTGCCAACACGCTACTCTACGACACGTGCGACTCATCACAATATCTCATATCTCCCTTCATACGCCAGACGCACCCGCCACGTGATGAGGTCTGCCAACACGCTGCTACTCTTACGACACGTGCGACTACAAACATATCACATACCTCCTCATACGCCGACGACTCGCCACGATGGGGTCTGGCAACACGCCGCTACTCCTACGAGACGTGCGACCTCAACACAATATTAATAACTCCTCATACGCCGGACCCACCCGCCACGTATGGGGTCCGCAACACGCCGCTACTTTACGACACGCGGCGACTCATCACAATATCACATATCTCCTCATACGCCGACGCACCCGCCACGTATGAGGTCTGCAACTCTCCGGCTACTCTTACGACACGGTGACTTCACAAGCATATCTCATCGCCTGCTGGGCTGTTACATTCTCACCAGCCATCTAATTGTTCGCTTGAGCTGCCACATTCTCACCACCATCTAATCGCTCGCTTTAGGCTCTACATTCTCACCAGCCCGCATGGGTTTAAAGGCCTCAACACAATCACAGGGTGGCACTTATAGTGCCCTCAAGCATCTTTATAAAATCATAAATATAATTTCCACTATTGCATAAACCTCAACCCTAGGTATAGCATCCAATAAACCCCCCCATTAAAATCATCAATTAAAAATCCTAAACTCACCATATCCACATAACTCGACTAATGATCAAGACCTGTCTCTATGGTCATTCTAACCCTCCTGGGAAGGTAGAACTATCCCAAAGGTCTCACAGCAACCCAGGGTCAAACTATCCAAACTTAGTCAATCGCTCATGGGCCCACACCAAATTCGAAGTGAAAGTTCCTATAGGTTCTACTGTGTCCAGGACACACTCCTATAGGCTCACGATCGCTGATCGGACGGTTACTAAAACACTAGCCCTAGGGTTGGCATTTTCGGAGTATCCGGAACTCCATTTTGCGATCCGCTGAATCCTACGTGATTCTAAGGCCGTCTAGATGAACATATTATAACTTGGAGTCAATCCAACGGTCCGAACCTATCGACCCTGGATAACGCATAATAGGCGATATCCGCTTTGAGACTCAAACCCTAGGTGAAACACTATATTTGGAGTCACTTTTGTTCTTGGACATACCCCAAAAACTGACCGAAAGTGGCCGGAATCTCCTCAAATTCGGCGAAATCCAATTCATAAATTGAGGTTGCCTACGCTACAAATTGATCAATTCCTACTAACGAGGAGCTAGAGCTCGAAAATAGGTGAGAAACCATACCTCACTTGCCGAGAATCGGTGGCCGGACGACAGAGACGGCCGGCGGTTTCGTGGAAAACCGAGCTTTTCTCCTCGCTTTTCGCGAAATCACAGCGGTGGCGGCGGACTGGCTGGGGTAGGAAGAGGACAGCGTCCGGCATTTTCGCACGCCCTCGACTTTGGTGGCGGACGAGGGCACGACCGGCGAAAACGTGGGCGGTTGTTCTAGTCGCCGCCAAGAGGAGACTGAGACGCGGAGGAGAGAGAGAGAGAGAGAGCCGAGGGTATATCTATCTTTAACAAAACCCTTTTCAAAATATTTAGGTTGTGCCACTGAGGGTATTTGATAATATCTCTCTCGCTACCCGATTCAAGCCCACTACGCTGCCTACGGACTCATCTCACAGACTCTATGCAACAAAGAAAGCTAAATTTCCAAATTCCTTTCAGATAAGAACTAACCAAATTACCCCTATCCTAAGGGTAAATTAACAATTTCACTTAAATAAATTAAAATATGCAATAAATTTGGAGTCGGGGTGTTACACAAATTGATTTTGGGTTGAGTTCAAAACATGGGGGACATCATAATATGGTGGGAGAAGTCCTTTGGCGGGTTTTGAGTGAAATCCAATCTCTACAACTATGCAATACACCTACTACTCCTTTTCAGAACGAACTTCGTAAGAACATGAATTGTCCGATTTCAGGGAGCAATCGATATCGGACTGAGTCCAAAACTTGGGGAACACCATAATATCGTGGGAGGAGTCATTTGGTTGGTTTGGAGTGAAATACAATGGCTAAAACTGTGCAACACACCAACCACAGCATTTGTAACAAACTTCGCATTTAACCTGAATTGTCCGATTTCATGGACCAATAGAAATCGGATTGAGTCCAAAACTTGGGGAACATCATAATATCTTGGGAAGAGTCATTTGGTCCGTTTGGAGTGAAATCCAATGGCCAAAACTATGCAATACACCAACCACTCCATTTCAGAACGAACTCATTTAACTCAATTGTCGATTTCATGGACAAATCGAAATCGTATTTAGTCCAAAACTTGGGAAACATCATAATATCATGGGAGGAGTCATGTGGTTGGTTTGGAGTGAAATCCAATGGCTAAAACTATGCAATACACCAACCACTACGTTTCAGAACGAACTACGTACGAAACTGGGTTGTCCTATTTCATGGACCAATCGATATCGGATTGAGTCCAAAACTTGGGGAACATCAAAACGTCGTGGGTGGAGTCGTTTGGTTTGTTTGGAGTGAAACCCAATGGCTAAAACTATACAATACACCAGCCACTCCGTTTAAGAACGAACTTCGTACAAACCAGAATTGTCTGATTTGATGGACCAATCGAAATCGGATTGAGTCCAAAACTTGGGGAACATCATAATATCGTGGGAGGAGTCATTTGGTTGGTTTGGTGTGAAATACAATGGCTAAACTATGCAATACACCGACCACTCCCTTTAAGAACGAACTCGTAACTGAATTGTCATATTTCATGGACCAATAAGGATCGGATTGAGTGCAGAACTTGGGGAACACCATAATATCGTGGGAGGAGTCATTTGGTTGGTTTGGAGTTAAATCCAATGGCTAAAACTATACAATACACCAACCAATCAGTTTAAGAACGAACTTCGTACAATTGTCCTATTTCATGGACCAATAGAAATCGGATTGAGTCCAAAGTTTGGGGAACGTCATAATATCGTGGGAGGAGTCATCTGGTTGGTTTGGAGTGAAATCCAGTGGCTAAAAGTGTTCAATACACCAACCACTCCGTTTCAGAACGAACTGAATTGTCTGATTCCATGGACCAAACGATATCGGATTTTGTCCAAAACTTGGGGAACATCATAATATCGTGGGTGGTGTCATTTGGTTGGTTTGGAATGAAACCCAATGGCTAAACTATGCAATACACGAACCACTCCATTTGAGAACGAACTTCGTACGAACCTGAATTTTCCGATTTCAAGGACCAACCGATTTTGGGTTGAGTCCAAAACTTGGGGAACATCATAATATGGTGGGAGGAGTCATTTGGAGGGTTTTGAGTGAAATTGAATCTCTAGAACTATGCAATACACCTACGACTCCATTTCGGAACGAACCTCGTAAGAACCTGAATTGTCCGATTTCGTGGACCAATCGATATCGGATTGAGTCCAAAACTTGGGGAACACCATAATATCGTGGGAGGAGTCTTTTGGGTGGTTTGGAGTGAAATCCAATGGCTAAAACTGTGCAATACACCAACCACCACATTTCAAACCAACTTCGTAACTCAATTGTCTTATTTCATGGACCATTCAATATCGGTTTGAGTCCAAAACGTGTGGATCATCGTAATATTGTGGGAGGAGTCATTTGGAGGGTTTTGAGTGAAATCCAATCTCTAGAACAAAGCAATACACCAACCACTCCATTTGAGAACGAACTTCGTACGAACCAATTGTCCGATTTCAGGGACCAATCGAAATCGGATTGAGTCCAAAACTTGGGGAGCATCATGATATCGTGGGAGGAGTCATTTGGTTGGTTTGGACTGAAACCAGTGGCTAAAACTATACAATACACCAACAACACTGTTTAAGAACGAAACCAATCGAAATCGGGTTGAGTCCAGAACATGGGGAACATCATAATATGGCGGGAGGAGTCATTTGGAGGGTTTAGAGTGAAATCCAATCTCTAGAACAATGCAATACACCAACCAGCCCATTTCATAGCGAACTTCGTTTACGAACCTGAATTGTCGGATATCATGGACCAATCGATATCGGATTGAGTCCAAAACTTGGGGAACGTCATAATATCGTGGGAGGAGTCATTTGGCTGGTTTGGAGTGAAATCCAATGGCTAAACTATGCAATACCCCAACCACTCCATTTCAGATCGAACTTTGTACGAACTCTGAATTGTCCGATTTCGTGGACCAATCGATTTCGGGTTGAGTCCAAAACTTGGGGAACATCGAAATATGGTGTGAGGAGTCATTTGGAGGGTTTTGAGTGAAATCCAATCTCTAGAACTATGCAATACACCTACCACTCCAATTCAGAACGAACTTCGTACGAACCTGAATTGTCCGATTTCATGGACCAATAGAAATCGGATTGAGTCTAAAACTTGGGGAACATCATAATATCGTGGGAGGAGTCATTTGGTTGGTTTGGAGTGAAATCCAATGGCTAGAACTATGCAATACACCAACCACTCCATTTCAGAACGAACTTCGCACGAACCTGAATTATCCGATTTCATGGACCAATCGACATCGGATTTAGTCCAAAACTTGGGGAACATCATAATATCGTGGGAGGTGTCATTTGGTTGGTTTGGAGTGAAACCCAATGGCTAAAGTATGCAATACACCAACCACTCCATTTGAACGAACTTCGCATTTAACTCTGAATTAATTTCATGGACCAATAGAAATCGGATTGAGTCCAAAACTTGGGGAGCATCAGAATATTGTAGGAGGAGTCATTTGGGTGGTTTGGAGGGAATTCTAATGGCTAAAACTGTACAATACATGAACCACTACGTTTAAGAACGAGCTTCAACTCAATTGTCCGATTAGTGGACCAATTGAAATCGGATTGAGTCCAAAACTTGGGAAACATCATAATATCGTCGAGGAGTCATTTGGTTGGTTTGGAGTGAAATCCAATGGTTAAAACTATGCAATACACCAACCACTCCATTTGAACTAATTCATACGAACCTGAACTGTCCGATTTCAAGGACCAATCGATATCGGATTTTGTCCATCACCAACGACTAAACTATGCAATACACCAACAACTCTGTTTGAGAACGAACTTCGTACTAACTGAATTGTCGATTTCATTGGCCAATCGAAATCGGATTGAGTCCAAAACTTGGGGAACATCATAATATCGTGGGAGGAGTCATTTGGTTCGTTTGGAGTGAAACCCAATGGCTAAAACTGTGCAATACACCAACCACTCCATTTATGAACGAACTTCCTAGGCACCTGAATTGTCTTATTTCGCGGACCATTCAATATCGGATTGAGTCCAAAACATGTGGATTATCGTAATATTGTGGGAGGAAACATTTGCGGGGTTTTGACTGAAATCCAATGGCTATACTATGCAATGCACCAACTACTCCATATCAGAACGAACTTCGTACGAACCTTAATTGTCCGATTTCATGGACCAATCGATATCGGATTGAGTCCAAAACTTGGGGAACATCATAATATCGTGCGAGGAGTCATTTGGTTGGTTTGGAGTGAAACCCAATGGCTAAAACTGTACAAGTAAACCAACCACTCCGTTTAAGAACGAACTTCGTAACTCAATTGTCGATTTCATGGACCAATCGATCGGATTTAGTCCAAACTTGGGGAAGATCATAATATCGTGGGAGGAGTCATTTGGTTGGTTTGGAGTGAAACCCATTGGTTAAAACTATACAATACACCAACCACTCTGTTTAAGAAGGAACTTCCTATGGACCTGAATTGTCCGATTTCATGGTCCAATCGAAATCGGACTTAGTCCAAAACTTGGGGAACATCATACTATCATCGGAGGTGTCATTTGGTAGGTTTGGAATGAAACCCAATGGCTAAACTATGCAATACACCAACCACTCCATTTCAGAACGAACATCGTACGAACCTGAATTTTCCGATTTCATGGACCAACCGATTTTGGGTTGAGTCCAAAACATGGGGAACATCATAATATGGTGGGAGGAGTCATTTGGAGGGTTTTGAGTGAAATCGAATCTCTAGAACTATGCAATACACCTACGACTCCATTTCGGAACGAACCTCGTAAGAACCTGAATTGTCCGATTTCGTGGACCAATGGATATCGGATTGAGTCCAAAACTTGGGGAACACCATAATATCGTGGGAGGAGTCTTTTGGGTGGTTTGGAGTGAAATCCAATGGCTAAAACTGTGTAATACACCAACCACTACAATTTAGAACGAACTTCGTATGAACCTGAATTGTCTTATTTCACAGACCAATCAATATCGGATTGAATCCAATACAGGTGGAACATCGTAATATGGTGGGAGTAGTCATTCGGAGGGTTTTGTGTGAAATCCAATCTCTGGAACTATGCAATACACGAACCACTCCATTTCAGAACGAACTTCGTACGAACATGAATTGTCCGATTTCATGGACCAATCGAAAACTTGGGGAACATCATAATATCGTGGGAAGAGTCATTTGGTTGGTTTGGAGGGAAACCCAATGGCTAAAACTATACAATACACCAACCACTCTGTGTAAGAACGAACCGTTTAACACAGATTGTCCTATTTCATGGACCAATCGAAATCAGATTGAGTCCAAAACTTGGGGAACATCATAATATCGTGGGAGGACTCATTTGGTTGGTTTGGAGTGAAATCCAATCTCTAGAACTATGCAATACACCAACAACTCCATTTCGGACGAACTCAATTGTCCGATTTCAAGGACCAATTGAGATCGGATTGAGTCCAAAACTTGGGGAACATCATAATATCGTGGGAGGTGTCATTTGGTTGGTTTGGAGTGAAATCTAATGGCTAAAAGTATGCAATACACCAACCACTCCATTTCAGAACGAACCTGAATTGTCCGATTTCATGGACCAATCGATATCGGATTTAGTCAAAAACTTGGGGAACATCATAATACAGTGGGAGGAGTCATTTGGTTGGTTTGGAGTGAAACCCGATGTTTGAAACTATACAATACACCAACCACTCTGTTTAAGAACGAACTTCCTACGAACCGGAATTGTCTGATTTGATGGATCTATCGAAATCGGATTGAGTCGAAAACTTACGTCACATCATAATATCGTGGGGAGTCAGTTGGTTAGTTTGGAGTGAAATCCAATGGCTAAACTCTGCAATACACCGACCACTTCATTTAAGAACTAACTTCGTACGGACCTGAATTGTCATATTTCATGGACCAATAAAGATCGGATTGAGTCCAAAACTTGGGGAATATCATAATATCGTGGGAGGAGTCGTTTGGTTGGTTTGGAGTGAAATCTAATGGCTAAAACTATGCAATACACCAACCACTACATTTCAGAACGAACTTCGTACGTTTTGTCTCATTTGAGGACCATTCTGTATCGGATTGAGTCCAGAACTTGGGGAACATCATAATACCGCGGGAGGAGTCATTTGGTTGGTTTGGAGTGAAACCTAATGGCTAAAACTATACAATACACCAACCACTCTGTTTAAGAACGAACTTCGTACGAACCTGAATTGTCCCATTTCATGCACCAATCGAGATCGGATTGAGGCCAAAACTTGGGGAACATCATAATATCGTGGGAGGAGTCATTTGGTTGGTTTGGAGTGAAACCCAATGGTTAAAACTATACAATGCACCAACCACTCTTTAAGAACGAACTTCGAAACTGAATTGTCCGATTTCATGGACCAATCGAAATCGGATTGAGTCCAAAACATGGGGAACATCATAATATCGTGGGAGGAGTCATTTGGTTGGTTTGGAGTGAAATCCAATGGCTAAAACTCGCAATACACCAACCACTACTTTTCAAACGAACTCAGACTGAATTGTCTTATTTAGCACCATTCAATATCGGTTTGAGTCCAAAACGTGTGGATCATCGTAATATTGTGGGAGAAGTCATTTGGAGGGTTTTGAGTGAAATCCAATCTCTAGAACAAAGCAATACACCAACCACTCCATTTCAGAACGAACTTCGTCGAACTGAATTGTCCGATTTCAGGAACCAATCGAAATCGGATTGAGTCCAAAACTTGGGGAACATCATGATATCGTGGGAGGAGTCATTTGGTTGGTTTGGACTGAAACCCAATGGTTAAAACTATACAATACACCAACAACACCGTTTAAGAACGAAACCAATCGAAATCGGGTTGAGTCCAGAACATGCGGAACATCATAATATGGCGGGAGGAGTCATTTGGAGGGTTTAGAGTGAAATCCAATCTCTAGAATAATGCAATACACCAACCACTCTATTTCATAGCGAACTTGAGCGAACTCGGATATCACGGACCAATCGATATCGGATTGAGTCCAAAACTTGGGGAACGTCATAATATCGTGGAGGAGTCATTTGGTTGGTTTGGAGGAAATCCAATCTCTAGAACTATGCAATACACCTACCACTCCAATTCGAACGAAATTGCGAGCCTGAATTGTCCGATTTCATGGACCAATAGAATTGGATTGAGTCCAAAACTTGGGGAGCATTAGAATATTGTGGGAGGAGTCATTTGGTTGGTTTGAGGAATTCCAATGGCTAAAACATAATACAAGAACCACTCGTTTAAGAACGAGCTTAAGAACTGAATTGTCTAATTTCGTGGACCAATTGAAATCGGATTGAGTCCAAAGCTTGGGGAACATCATAATATCGTCGAAGGAGTCATTTGGTTGATTTGGAGTGAAATCCAATGGTTAAAACTATGCAATACACCAACCACCCCATTTCAGAACTAACTTCATACTGAACCTGAATTGTCCGATTTCAAGGAAAAATCGATATCGGATTTTGTCCATAACTTGGGGAACATCATAATATCGTGGGAGGTGTGATTCGGTTGGTTTGGAGTGAAACCCAAAGGCTAAACTATGCAATACATCAACGACTCGTTTGAACGAACTCGTACTAACTCAATTGTCAGATTTCAATGGCCAATCAAAATCGGATTGAGTCCAAAACTTGGGGAACATCATAATATCGTGGGAGGAGTCATTTGGTTCGTTTGGAGTGAAACCCAATGGCTAGAACTGTGCAATGCACCAACCACTCCATTTATGAACGAACTTCCTAGGCACCTGAATTGTCTTATTTCGCGGACCATTCATTATCGGATTGAGTCCAAAACTTGTGGATTATCGTAATATTGTGGGAGGAAACATTTGCGGGGTTTTGAGTGAAATCCAATGGCTATACTATGCAATACACCAACTACTCCATGTCAGAACGAACTTCGTACGAACCTTAATTGTCCGATTTCATGGACCAATCGATATCGGATTGAGTCCAAAACACTGGGGAACATCATAATATCGTGCGAGGAGTCATTTGGTTTGTTTCGAGTGAAACCCAATGGCTAAAATCAGCATAAACCAACCACTCCGTTTAAGAACGAACTTTGTACGAACTGAATTATCCGATGTCGTGGACCAATCGATATCGGATTGGGTCCAGAACTTGGGGAACATCATAATATCGAAGGAGAAGTCATTTGGTTGGTTTGGAGTGAAATCCAATGGCTAAAACTATGCAATACACCAACCACTCCATTTCAGAACGAACTTCGATTTAACTGAATTGTCCTAATTCGTGTACCCATCGATTTCGGGTTGAGTCCAAAACATGGGGAACATCATAATATGGTGGGAGGAGTCATTTGGAGAGTTTTGACTGAAATCCAATCTCTAGAACTATGCAATACACCTACCACTCCATTTCAGAACGAACTTGATACGAACCTGAATTGTCCGATTTCATGCACCAATCGATATCGGATTGAGTCCAAAACTTGGGGAACACCATAATATCGTGGGAGGAGTCGTTTGGTTGCTTTGCAGTGAAATCCAATGGTTAAAACTATACAATACACCAACCACTCCATTTCAGAACGAACTTCGTCGAACCTGAATTGTCCGATTTCTTGGACCAATCGATATCGGATTGAGTCCAAAACTTGGGGAACAACATAATATCGTAGGAGGAGTCATTTGTTTGGTTTGGAGTGAAATCCAATGGATAAACTATGCAATACACCAACCACTCCATTTCAGAACGAACTTTGTACGAACCTGAATTGTCCGATTTCATGGACCAATCGAGATGGGATTGAGTTCAAAACTTGGGGAACATCATAATATCGTGGGTGGAGTCATTTGGTTGGTTTGGAGTGAAATCCAATGGCTAAAACTACACAATACACGAACCACTACCTTTAAGATCGAACTGTCGAACTTTGAATTGTCCGATTTCGTGGACCAATAGAAATCGGGTTGAGTCCAAAACTTGGGGAACATCATAATATCGTGGGAGGAGCCATTTGGTTGGTTTGGAGTGAAACCCAATGGCTAAAACTATACAATACACCAACCACTTTGTTTAAGAACGAACTTCGTACGAACCTGAATTGTCCTATTTCATGACCAATCGGGATCGGATTGAGTCCAAAACTTGGGGAACATCATAATATCGTGGGAGGAGTTATTTGTTTGGTTTCGAGTGAAACCCAATTTTTAAAACTATACAATACAACAACCACTCTGTTTATTAAATAACTCAATTGTCTGTTTTCAGGGACCAATCGAAATCGGATTGGGTCCAAAACTTGGGGAACATCATCATATCGCGGGAGGAGTCATTTGGTAGGTTTGGAGTGAAATCCAATGGCTAAAACTATGCAATACACCAACCACTACATTTCACAACGAACTTCGTACGAACCTGAATTGTCTTATTTCGGGGACCATTCAATATCGGTTTGAGTCCAAAACATGTGGATCATCGTAATATTGTGGGAGGAGTCATTTGGAGGGTTATGAGCGGAATCCAATCTCTAGAACAATGCAATACACCAACCACTCCCTTTCATAACGAACTTACGAACCTGAATTGTTCGATTTCATGGACCAATTGAAATCGGATTGAGTCCAAAACTTGGGGAACATCATAATATCGTGGGAGGAGTCATTTGGTTGGTTTGGAGTGAAACCCAGTGGCTATAACTATGCAATACAGCAACCACTACATTTGAGAACGAACTTCATACGAACCTGAATTCTCTTATTTCGCGGACCATTCAATATCGGTTTGAGTCCAAAACATGTGGATCATCGTAATATGGTGGGAGGAGTCATTTGGAGTGTTTTGAGTGAAATCCAATCTCTAGAACAATGCAATACACCAACTACTCCATTTTCGAACAAACTTCGTACTAACCTGAATTGTTCAATTTCATGGACCAATCGAAATCGGATTGAGTCCCAAACTTGGGGAACATCATAATATCGTGGGAAGAGTCATTTGGTTGGTTTGGAGTGAAACCCACTGGCTAAAACTATACAATACACCAACCACTCTGTTTAAGAACGAACTTCGTACGAACCTGAATTGTTCGATTTCATGGACCAATCGAAATCGGATTGAGGCCAAAACTTGGGGAACATCATAATATCGTGGGAGGAGTCATTTGGTTGGTTTGGAGTGAAACCCAGTGGCTATAATTATGCAATACACCAACAACTTCATTTCAGAACAACTTCGTACGAACCTAAATTGTCTTATTTCGCCGACCATTCAATATCGGATTGAGCCCAAAACTTGGGGAACATCATAATATCGTGGGAGGAGTCATTTGGTTTGTTTGGAGTGAAACCCAATGGTTATAACTATACAATACACAAACCACTCTGTTTAAGAACAAAGTTCGTATGAGCCTGAATTGTCCTATTTCATGGACCAATCGAGATCATATTGAGTCCAAAACTTGGAGAACATCATAATATCGTGGGAGGAGTCATTTGGTTGGTTTGGAGTGAAACCCAATGGTTAAAACTATACAATACACCAACCACTCTGTTTAAGAACGAACTTCGTACGAACGTCCCATTTCACGAGATCGGATTGAGTCCAAAACTTGGGGAACATCATAATATCGTGGGAGGAGTCATTTGGTTGGTTTGGAGTGAAACCCAATGGTTAAAACTATACCACCAACCACTCTATTTAAGAACGAACTTCCTGAATTGTTCGATTTCATGGACCAATCGAAATTGGATTGAGTCCAAAACTTGGGGAACGTCATAATATCGAGGGAGGAGTCATTTGGTTGCTTTGGAGTGAAACCCAGTGGCAATAACTATGCAATACACCAAGAACTACATTTCGAACAATTTAAACCTGAATTGTCTTATTTCGCGGACCATTCAATATCGGTTTGAGTCCAAAACATGTGGATCACTGTAATATTGTGGGAGGAGTCATTTGGAGTGTTTTGAGTGAAATCCAATCTCTAGAACAATGCAATACACCAACTACTCCATTTTCGAACAAACTTCGTACTAACCTGAATTGTTCAATTTCATGGACCAATCGAAATCGGATTGAGTCCCAAACTTGGGGAACATCATAATATCGTGGGAAGAGTCATTTGGTTGGTTTGGAGTGAAACCCACTGGCTAAAACTATACAATACACCAACCACTCTGTTTAAGAACGAACTTCGTACGAACCTGAATTGTTCGATTTCATGGACCAATCGAAATCGGATTGAGGCCAAAACTTGGGGAACATCATAATATCGTGGGAGGAGTCATTTGGTTGGTTTGGAGTGAAACCCAGTGGCTATAATTATGCAATACACCAACAACTTCATTTCAGAACAACTTCGCATTTACGAACTGAATTGTCTTATTTCGCCGACCATTCAATATCGGATTGAGCCCAAAACTTGGGGAACATCATAATATCGTGGGAGGAGTCATTTGGTTTGTTTGGAGTGAAACCCAATGGTTATAACTATACAATACACAAACCACTCTGTTTAAGAACAAAGTTCGTATGAGCCTGAATTGTCCTATTTCATGGACCAATCGAGATCATATTGAGTCCAAAACTTGGAGAACATCATAATATCGTGGGAGGAGTCATTTGGTTGGTTTGGAGTGAAACCCAATGGTTAAAACTATACAATACACCAACCACTCTGTTTAAGAACGAACTTCGTAAACTGAACTGTCCCATTTCACGAGATCGGATTGAGTCCAAAACTTGGGGAACATCATAATATCGTGGGAGGAGTCATTTGGTTGGTTTGGAGTGAAACCCAGTGGTTAAAACTATACAATGCACCAACCACTCTATTTAAGAACGAACTTCGTTTAAACTGAATTGTTCGATTTCATGGACCAATCGAAATTGGATTGAGTCCAAAACTTGGGGAACGTCATAATATCGAGGGAGGAGTCATTTGGTTGCTTTGGAGTGAAACCCAGTGGCAATAACTATGCAATACACCAAGAACTACATTTCAGAACAATTTAAACCTCAATTGTCTTATTTCGCGGACCATTCAATATCGGTTTGAGTCCAAAACATGTGGATCACTGTAATATTGTGGGAGGAGTCATTTGGAGGGTTTTGAGTGAAATCCAATCTCTAGAACAATGCAATACACCAACCACTCCATCTTAGAACGAACTTCGTATGAATCTGAATTGTCCGATTTCATGGACCAATCGAAATCGGATTGAGTCCAAAACTTGGGGAACATCATAATATCGTAGGAGGAGTCATTTGGCTGGTTTGGAGTGAAGTCCAATGGCTAAAACTATGTAATACACCAACCACTCCATTTAAGAACGAACTTCGTACAAACCTGAATTGTCCAATTTCATGGACCAATTGAAATCGGATTGAGCCCAAAACTTGGGGAACATCATAATATTGTGGGAGGAGTCATTTGGTTGGCTTGGAGTGAAACCTAATGGCCAAAACTGTGCAATACAACAACCACTCCATTTAAGAACGAACTTTGTACGAACCGAATTGTCCGATTTCATGGACCAATCAAAATCGGATTTAGTCCAAAACTTGGGGAACATCATAATATCGTGGGAGGAGTCATTTGGTTGGTTCGGAGTGAAACCCAATGGCTAAAACTAGGCAACACACCAACCACTCCATTTAAGAACGAACTTCGCACGAACCTGAATTGTCCGATTTCATGGACGAATCGATATCAGATTTGAGTCCAAAACGTGGGGAACGTCATAATATCGTGGGAGGAGTCATTTGATTGGTTTGGTGTGAAATCCAATGGCTAAACTATGCAATACACTAACCATTCCAGTTCACAACGAACTTCGTACAAACTTGAATTGTCCGATTTCATGGACCAATCGATTTTGGGTTGAGTCCGAAACATGGGGAACATCATAATATGGTGGGAGGAGTCATTTGGAGGATTTGGAGTGAAATCCAATCTCTAGAACTATGCAATACACCAGCCACACAACTTAGGCGAACCGTACGAACTGAATTGTTCGATTTCATGGACCAATCGATATCGGATTGATTCTAAAACTTGAGGAACATCATAACATCGTAGGAGGAGTGATGTAGTTGGTTTGGAGTGAAATCCAGTGGTTAAAACTATGCAATACACCAACCACTCCATTTTAGAACGCCTTACAAACTGAATTGTCTGATTTCGTGGACCAATTGAAAACGGATTGAGCCCAAAACTTGGGGAACATCATAATATTGTGGGAGGAGTCATTTGGTTGGCTTGGAGTGAAACCCAATGGCCAAAACTGTGCAATACACCAACCACTCCATTTAAGAACGAACTTTGTACGAACCTGAATTGTCCGATTTCATGGACCAATCGAAATTGGATTTAGTCCAAAACTTGGGGAACCTCATAATATCGTGGGAGGAGTCATTTGGTTGGTTCGGAGTGAAACCCAATGGCTAAAACTATGCAATACACCAACCACTCCGTTTAAGAACGAACTTCGCACGAACCTGAATTATCCGATTTCATGGACGAATCGATATCGGATTTGAGTCCAAAACGTGGGGAACCTCTTAATATCGTGGGTGGAGTCATTTGATTGGTTTGGTGTGAAATCCAATGGCTAAACTATGCAATACACCAACCACTCCTGTTCACAACGAACTTCGTACAAACCTGAATTGTCCGATTTCATGGACCAATCGATTTCGGGTTGAGTCCGAAACATGGGGAACATCATAATATGGTGGGAGGAGTCATTTGGAGGGTTTGGAGTGAAATCCAATCTCTAGAACTATGCAATACGTGATAACTCACATATTTATACATTTATACCTTCCATTTCTAGTCTATTTGTGATGTTTTTGAGTTAAACATGTTGTGTTTTACCCTATTTTGTGTTAGTATGCAGCTTTAGGATCAAGTTGAAGGCAAAAGAAATCAAAACATGTCATTTTTGGAGCTGGCCATTATTCAAACGTGGAAACAAATTCCGTGACCTGTTTTGAAGTCCAAATAAAGATCCAAAGCGAACGTGGCTTGTTTAAAGACTAAGAGCATATTGGGAAAGTAATGGGGATTTCTAGCCTGATTTGGAGGTGCCAAATAAGGCAAAAACGTGGAAAATAAAGGCTGATTTATTAGGATCTCTTTGGAATATCTAACAGCCTCTTTTACCCCATAAAAACTTGCCTTTTAGCCACTTTCACAGACCCTATTTATTTTGGACAAATTTCACAAACCTAGACATCCTTCTTTTTGTCATTCTCCCTTTTCACACACACTTAAACCCTAGCTGCCCATATATTTCCACCATCAAGACTCATTGCAGGTGGCTGTTCTTGGAAAAGTTCAACATCAGAATCGATTCAAGGGTTTCCTCTCATGAATTTATTTTCACTCATGTTGTTAATTTTCGTTTTAATCTTTGTGAACATGATGTGTAACTAAATTCATAGCTAGGGATTTCGATACATTGATCTATGTTTCTAAGTTAAAGTATTCTGTTCATCAATCTGTTTCTTGTTTCATTCACTGAATCTATTGTTAAATTTGTTCGTCAATTTTAATGTTTGATCACCATTAGGGTTGCCTACAGATTATCTAGTCAAGGTTATTGTAAACATCATGCTTAATCTTGGTAGACATGTAAATGAATGAAGAGAATGCTATGCAAACATCCTGCCGTGTGTTTTCTTCGGTTCTTTAACGTTTTCTCGCATGTTAATGAGTCTTAACCTGGAACCAAAGTTGAACATCCCAATTAGGTTGCAGATTAGTAGAATTTGATCAAAACCACACATCATATGTAAAACGAACTCTGGAAACAGGTTGGTAGTTGAATATGGTTTAACTTTATAAACATGGAATTGGTTTTGCAATGGTGAACTCGAAATCCCTAGTCTCATCCCTATTCTTCTTACATCAATATCTCATTCGCTGCTACATTCTTCTTGCATTTTAAGTTATTTTTCATTTACAACACAAACTACTCTCAATTTGTCACTTTCACTTTTAGTTAGGGTTCTTTCAAAATTAGTAATTTATAGAGGTCCAATCGGTCCCTGTGGTTCGACACCCTTACTTGTACCATTATACTAACCATATATTGGCACTCGGAAGGAACACAACAAAATTTTGGCGCCGTGTGGGATATCGATCCTCTGTGATTGCTTGTTCTCAAACCCTAATTTCGTTTTATTTTTGTTTGTCGGTAGTATATGTCAGATACACTTGCTGAAATAGGCCAAAGACTTGAACGGTTAAAGAGCAACACTTTTGAGAATTCTCTATCAGCTAGTGCCCAGACTAGCCGTATAGAAGAGGACAATAGTTCTTCTAGCCCACGAGTGTAGATTCTTTCGATAACACTAACTCGACGGAGAAGAAGAGATGGTGGCAATAACGATGACAACCGAGCTTTGGAAGATTATGCTCAACCGGTTATACCAAATTCACCTTCGTGCATCTTGCTGCCTCTGAAGCTAGAAATTATGAACTCAAATCTTCTCATTTTCACATGCTTCCTTCTTTTTATGGTTTACCTAACGAAGATCCATTATCCCATATTAAGGAATTCTACAATGTTGTGAGTGGTTTACCTTTGCAGGGAGTGAGTAAAGCAAATCTGAGGATGAGGGTTTTTCCTTATACATTGAAAGATAGAGCAAAGAATTGGCTAATGACTTTAGCACTGGTTCGCTCACCACTTGGGATGCCGTAGCTAAGAAGTTTGGAGAAGTTTTTCTCAACTCAAAAGACAGCTACGTTGAGAGGGCAAATCTTTAACTTTAAACAAGATGATGGAGAACCTTTCAATGAATGTTGGGAGCGTTTCAAAGGCTTTGCTGCAATGTCCACATCATGGGTTACCTCTTTACTTACAAATGCAAATTTTTATGATGGACTAACCCAAACATGTCAATCAACTGTGGATAATGCAGCAGGTGGAGCTTTGAAGAAGAAAATGCGCAAGAGTCATATAACATTTATGAGATGTTGGGATCTAATGCTCAACACAAAGATACAAGAGGTAAACGAGTTGGAATGTATGAAATGAGTTCTAATAATGATCTTGCTTTGCAGGTGGCTAGTTTGGAAAAGAAGCTCGATTCATGGCTCAATATGGCGCCTAAGATAGCTGAGGTGTGTGCCATTTGCAACATACCAGGTCATCCTACTTATCAATGCTCATGGTGAGGTTTATCGAATCGTTCAAGAGCAAGTGAATCTCATGAATTCTTACAATCAGAGGCCAAGGAATGACCCGTTCGCTAATACATATAACCACAGTTGGAGAGATCGTCCCAATCTCTCATGGAAGAATAACAATCAATTTCAAAATTTCCAACCAAAGGCTGCCACTACGCTTGAAGATACGGTCAAAATGCTAGCTCAAAACACTGTTCAATTCCAGACAAACTACCAATAGTACTCTCCAACAACATTCATTGCTCTAACCAAAATGGAGACACAATTAGGTCAGATTGCGATGCTTTGAGTCAAAGAGAACCCGGGAAATTTCAAGCCAACCGGTGATACTTCAAAGGAACCAAGAGCAGGACAAAGCGGTCATAACACTTAGAAGTGGTAAGGTTATTAATAATAGAGTTGGCAATGAAGTTACTAATGAATCTGATCATGTGAATGCAGGCCCCACTCAAGAAGAGCATGAGAAACCGAGTGAAGATCCAAGCAATGCCACTTCTTCGTATGAAGCTCCAAATTTTCACAAGGCTGAAAGACCTTACACTCCTCCAATCTCATTTCTGGAAGACTTGCCAAAAGCAAGCAGGAGAAGTCATTTAAAGAAATTTTTGATATTTTAAGTAAAGTGAATGTTAATTTACGATGTCATTAGGAATATGCCAGCATATGGGAAATTTTTCAAGGAGCTAAACACTTATAAGAGGAAGTATGGACCTAATGAAAAGGTGATGGTGTCTGAAAATGTGAGTCTGTGCTTCAAAGAAAGCTCCCACCAAAACTCCAAGGATCCGGCAGTTTTTCTATCAATATCACCATTGGAGACAAGCTAGTTGAAAAGGCTATGCTTGACTTGAAGCGAGCATCAATTTAATGCCCTATTCAGGTGTACCTTCAATTAGGTTTGGGGGTTTGAAGGCAACAACTATTTCATTGCAACTTGCCGATCGATCAGTGAAATATCCAAGAGGTATAGTGGAAGATATCTTAGTTCAAGTTGACAAACTAATTTTGCCTGCTGATTTTGTAGTATTGGACATGGAAGAGGCTCCTATACATGATCGTGAGTTACCTATTTTGCTTGGGAGAGCCTTTATGGCCACGGCAAAGACTATCATAGATGTGCAAAATGGTCTCCTCACCATGACTGTGCTAGGAGAAACTGTACAATTCAAAGTGTTTGAATCTCTTTCTCACCCTTCTAGTTCACTTGATTGTTGTTCGATTGATGTGCTTGATTCACTTGTTTTCTCTAAGTTTTTGCTGGCACAATCCAATGATCCATTACAATATGTTTTGAGTCAATCTCAAGGTGACTTTGATGAAGAAGTGCCCATGGAGATGGTGGCAGCCTTGGAAGCATTGAAACCATATCCCTCCACTTTTTCGCCTCTTATAGAGCCATTAGGACCATCTGCCACACATCTGACCCCTTCATTTGTTAAACCTCCAAAACTTGAGCTTAAACCACTTCCATCACATCTAAAATATGCTTACCTAGCTGAGTTTGAAACTCTCCCAGATTATCATAGCATCTGACCTCACCCCTTTGGAAGAAGAGAAGCTAATTAGGGTGCTAAACGTGTTCAAATCAGCCATTGGTTGGTCTATTGCAGATATCAAGGGAATAAGCCCTACCATGTGCATGCATCGAATTTTATTGGAGGAGGAGCGAAACCAACTCGTGAACCACAAAGAAGGCTCAATCCACACATGAAGGAAGTAGTGAGAGCTGAAGTGTTGAAGTTGCTAGATGTGGGTATCATATACCCGATTTACGATAGCAAATGGGTCAGCTTCACGTAGTGCCTAAGAGGATTGGAATCACAGTAGTAAAAATGAGCATAAAGTGCTTATTCAAATGAGACCTGCAGCTAGTTGCATGTTTGCACCGATTACAGGAAGTTGAATTCGTACACTAGAAAAGATTATTTTCCTATGCCTTTTATTGATCAAATGCTTGAGCGATTAGCTGGTCACGCATATTATTGTTTTCTTGACGGATATTCAGGTTATAATCAAATTGCGATTGCTCCGAAGATCAAGAGAAGACTACATTCACCTGTCCTTTTGGCACTTTGCATATAGGAGGATGCCGTTTGGCCTTTGCAATGCCCCAGAACATTCCAACGATGTATGCCGGCAATCTTTCGATATGATTGAGAGATTTATTGAGGTATTCATGAACGATTTTTTAGTTTTTGGTTCTTCTTTTGATACTTGTAACCATCTCTCTCTAGTGCTTCAAAGATGTCAGGAAACAAATTTGATTCTCAATTGGGAAAAGTGTCAATTTATGGTGAAACAAGGTGTTGTGTTGGGGCATGTAATATCCAAAGAAGGGTATTGAAGTTGACAAAGCAAAAATTGACATCATCTCAAATATGGCAGCCCCTACTTCAGTGAAGGGAGTGAGAAGCTTTCTAGGACATGCTGGTTTTTATCGTCGTTTCATTAAGGATTTTTCCAAGATCACTCATCCATTGTGCAATCTTTTGGCCAAAGATGTTGTATTTCACTTTGATATAGATTGTATGAATGCATTTAATACCTTGAAACGTGAACTAACCTCTGCTCCTATCATTATGGCACCAGATTGGTCTTTACCTTTTGAGCTAATGTGTGACGCCTCTGACTATGCTATTGGTGCTGTTTTAGGTCAAAGAGTAAATAAGCTGCCACACGTAATCTACTATGCAAGTCGGACATTAAACGATGCTCAACTCAATTACTCTACAACTGAGAAGGAGTTGCTTGCTGTTGTTTTTGCTTTAGAGAAATTTCGTTCATATCTTGTTGGCTCTAAAGTTATTGTTTACTCTGATCATGCAGCTCTTAGGTTTTTGTTGACCAAGAAAGATGCTAAACCACGTTTGATCAGATGGATACTCTTGTTACAAGAGTTTGACCTAGAAATTCGAGACAAGAAAGGGAGTGAAAATGTTGTTGCTGATCACTTGTCGCGCCTTGTTGATGAAAACCATGGAGATGGACAAATTTTGCCTCTCAACGAATCATTCCCGGATGAACAACTCTTTGTCATTCAAGATAAAGAGCCATGGTATGCTGATTTTGTCAATTATCTTGCTTCTGGTGTAATTAGAGATGATTTGACTTTTCAGGAGAGAAAGAAGTTCTTTTCAATGGTAAAACACTACATGTGGGATGAGCCCTATTTGTTCAAGTATTGCCCTGACCAAATCATTCGAAGATGTGTTCCAGAGAGTGAGCAGCAAAGCATACTAACATTCAGTCATGCATTGGCATGCGGAGGTCATTTCAGTGCCAAAAAGACAACTTTAAAGGTTTTACAATCTGGTTTCTTTTGGCCTACATTGTTTAAAGATGCTTTTGATTTTTGCTCTAAGTGTGATAGGTGTCAGAAAATGGGGAGCATCATCGCAGGAATGAAATGCCATTAAACAACATTTTAGTGGTAGAGCTGTTCGATGTATGGGGAATAGACTTCATGGGACCATTCCCATCTTCTTTTGGATACATATACATACTAGTGGGCAGTAGATTATGTATCAAAATGGGTTGAGGCAACCGCTACAAGAACTAATGATCACAAAGTTGTTTTGAATTTTCTCAAAGATATGATTTTCACTAGGTTTGGAACTCCGAGAGCTATCATTAGCGATGGTGGCAGTCACTTCTGCAACAAACCTTTCGAGGCATTGATGAAGAAGTACAACATCACACATAAAGTGGCAACTCCATACCATCCTCAAACCTCTGGACAAGTGGAAATCAGCAATAGAGAAATAAAGAATATCTTGATGAAAACCACCCTACAAGGAAGGATTGGTCACTAAGGTTGAATGATGCACTTTGGGCGTATCGAACAGCGTACAAGACCCCAATTGGAATGAGCCCTTATCGACTGGTGTTTGGAAAGGCATGTCATTTGCCAATGGAGCTCGAGCACCGTGCATATTGGGCCATAAAGAAGTTCAATTTTGATCTCAAAGAAGCTAGTACAGTGAGGAAGCTCCAACTCAATGAGTTGGAAGAGCTCAGAAATGAATCATATGAGAATGCAAGGATCTACAAAGAACGAACCAAGCTCTACCATGACAAAGCAATTCTTAGGAAGGAGTTTCAACCAGGTATGAAAGAACTTTTGTATGACTCACGTTTGCGACTTTTTCCAGGTAAATTGAAGTCTAGATGGGTTGGACCATTCAAAGTGCTTCAAGTATTTCCCCATGGAGCTATGGAGATAGAAAACATCAAGAATGGGACCCGTTTTAAGGTCAATGGACAGCATTTGAAGCCTTATTTGGAGAATGTTTCACAGGAGCAGGTTTATGTAGTTATGGATTCTCTCGAGTTTATGACAACTTAGACACACTACCATGTCTTGCCTAGACATTAAATAAAGCGCTTGCTAGGAGGCAACCTAGTGGGTTTGTGTTCTTTCCTTTTATTTGTGTTAGTTTTTAGTTTTTATTTTATTTCATTCCATGTACACTGCCAATTTGCATTGCATCCATTCCATTCATTTTTTTAAGCATTGAGGACAATGCTTAGTTTAGGTTTGGGGGTGTGGGATTTTCGTTTGTTTCTAGTTCTGGTTAAAGTTTGCTTTTGCTTACTAATGTGAATGTATATGAGGGCTATGGTTTACAATGAGGACTACTGTGTTGTCATGAAAAAGTTCATATCATTATTTTTTTTTCAAAGCTGTTATTCTTGGAATCATGGTGGTTAAAGTATCATGCTCAAATTCAGGGAAGAAGAATTGTGGAGACTACCCTAGAGAGTGATTTTGAGCCTATTACTTCTTTGAGAGGGTTTAAAGTGTTTGTACTCCTATCTTTTGCTTCAACTTCATTTCAAATGATCTCATTATTTTTGTTTGATTGAACGCTAAGAATTGTTCTCTTTCGCAGATACCATGTGTTTGGTAACACTCATGAATGAACTCATTGAGATGATGTTAGGCTATGCATGTCTTAACCACCAAAAGGCCTAATTTCTTACCTTTATGTGTGTGCCATTACCCCATTTTGAAGCCAATCATTTTTAGCCATTTTCTTTTCTCACATTTTTTCCCCCATATCCTTTTATCTCAATATGAGATATTTAGCCCATTACAGCTATACCCTATAGTTTGGGGAATACCAAAGTGATGAAGACAAAGATAATTCGAGCTCTACATAAAGAAAGTGGTGTGTACCGAGGTATGTGTGCTGGAATTGTAGAAAAAAGAAAGAAAAAAGAAACAAAGTTTTAGAAAAGAAAAGAAAAAAAATCAAAGAGGATGTAATTTCTAAATCCTTCCATTATCGCATGGATCCTGGATGCCACGAACAAACAACAAAGATCAATTCAAGAGGAGAGCTTGCTGCTTTCACAAGGAAGACAAGCCTTAACATTACAAACCTTGTGAAAGACCTAGCTGATCTTCGAGGATGTATTCATGAGTGCTGCTAAGTATGTGTGCTATCCATATTCTTAGTGTTTGATTCCCTTCATGAGATCTGTCCTGAAATTGTGCTTTTACTTCATATTTCATATGTGAGGATTTTGATTTCCTTTTACATAACTTCACTCACATATGTTTGAGGAGAGACCGTGCCTTAGGATCTGAGTGAAAATTTGAGTGATATCTGTGAGGACTAGAGTTGAGGCGATTTCTATCTTTGGCATTTGAGTATGGTGTCTTTGAAGTCATGGGACATGGAGTAATTATTTTTTACACTTTATCATATGATTCTTTCAAGTGGCAGACTAGTGGTTTGAATGTATGACTAAGCTTTCATTGTTCTCATTAGTTTGCTATAAGTATACTTTAACCAATTTGTTTGCAAGTATGCAGATGTTTGCGGGTGTCATCACTGTAAACCCTCAGGAGACACAACTCCTCCTACTAGGGACACCTAGAGGTTTAAAGGCTTGTTGCACATGCTCAGTGCAATTGTTTAGCCAGCGAAAGTGGTCTAATTAGATTTTATTGTCTTGTGTGTTTTCAGTTTCAGTTTTGCTCGAGGACTAGCAATACACCAGCCATACAACTTCATAACGAACTGAATTGTCCGATTTCATGGACGAATCGATATCGGATTTGAGTCCAAAACGTGGGGAACGTCATAATATCGTGGGAGGAGTCATTTGATTGGTTTGGTGTGAAATCCAATGGCTAAACTATGCAATACACCAACCACTCCAGTTCAACGAACTTCGTACAAACTGAATTGTCCGATTTCATGGACCAATCGATTTCGGGTTGAGTCCAAACATGGGGCACATCATAATATGGTGGGAGGTTGGAGGGTTTGGAGTGAAATCCAATCTCTAGAACTATGCAATACACCACACAACTTCAGAACGAACTTCGTACGAACCTGAATTGTCCGATTTCATGGACCAATCGATATCGGATTGAGTCCAAAACTTGGGGAACATCATAATATCGTGGGAGGAGTCGGTTGACCGGTTTGGAGTGAAATCCAATGGCCAAAACTATGCAATACACCAACCACTCCATTTCGAACGAACTTCGTACGAACTGAATTGTCCGATTTCATGGACCAATCGATATCGGATTGATTCCAAAACTTGGGGAACATCATAATATCGTAGGAGGAGTGATGTGGTTGGTTTGGAGTGAAATCCAGTGGCTAAAACTATGAAATACACCAACCACTCCATTTCAGAACGCCTTCGTACTAACTGAATTGTCCGATTTTATAGACCAATAGATATCGGATTGAGTCCAAAACTTGGGGAACATCATAATATCGTGGGATGAGTCGGTTCGTTGGTTTAGAGTGAAATCCAATGGCCAAAACAATGCAATACACCAATCACTCCATTTCGAACGAACTGAAACTTGCCAGATTTCATGGACCAATGGATATTGGATTGAGTCCAAAACATGGGGAACATCATAATATGGTGGGAGGAGTCATTTGGAGGGGTTGGAGTGAAATCCAATCCCTAGAACTATGCAAGACACCAACCACTCCATTGAAGAACGAACTTCGTCTGAACTGAATTGTCTGATTTAATGGACCAATCGAAATCAGATTTAGTCCAAAACTTGGGGAACATCATAATATCGTGGGAGGAGTCATTTGGTTGGTTTGGAGTGAAGTCCAATGGCTAAAACTATGTAATAAACCAACCACTCCATTTCAGAACGAACTTCGAACAAAACTGAATTGTCCGATTTCATAGACCAATTGAAATCGGATTGAGCCCAAAACTTGGGAACATCATAATCTGTGGGAGGAGTCATTTGGTTGGCTTGGAGTGAAACCCAATGGCCAAAACTGTGTAATACACCAACCACTCCATTTAAGAACGAACTTTGTACGAACCTGAATTGTCCGATTTAATGGACCAATCGAAATCGGATTTAGTCCAGAACTTGGGGAACATCATAATATCATGGGAGGAGTCATTTGGTTGGTTCGGAGTGAAACCCAATGGCTAAAACTATGCAACACACCAACCACTCCATTTAAGAACGAACTTCACGAACCTGAATTGTCGAGTTCATGGACGAATCGATATCGGATTGAGTCCAAAATGTGGGAACGTCATAATATGGTGGGGAGTCATATGGAGGGTTTGGAGTGAAATCCAATCTCTAGAACTATGCAATACACCAGCCACACAACTTGAGCGAACGAACTCGAACTGAATTGTCCGATTTCATGGACCAATCGATATCGGATTGAGTCCAAAACTTGGGGAACATCATAATATCGTGGGAGGAGTCGGTTGACCGGTTTGGAGTGAAATCCAATGGCCAAAACTATGCAATACACCAACCACTCCATTTCCGAGCGAACTTCGTACGAACCTGAATTGTCCGATTTCATGGACCAATCGATATCGGATTGATTCCAAAACTTGGGGAACATCATAATATCGTAGGAGGAGTGATGTGGTTGGTTTGGAGTGAAATCCAGTGGCTAAAACTATGAAATATACCAACCACTCCATTTCAGAACGCCTTCGTACAAACCTCAATTGTCCGATTTCATAGACCAACATATATCGGATTGAGTCCAAAACTTGGGGAACATCATAATATCGTGGGATGAGTAGTTCGGTTGGTTTGTAGTGAAATCCAATGGCCAAAACAATGCAATACACCAACCACCCCATCTCGAACGAACTTCGTGCGAACTGAATTGCCCGGTTTCATGGACCAATGGATATTGGATTGAGTCCAAAACATGGGGAACATCGTAATACGGTGGGAGGAGTCATTTGGAGGGGTTGGAGTGAAATCCAATCCCTAGAACTATGCAAGACCCCACCCACTCCATTGAAGAACGAACTTCGTACCAACCTGAATTGTGTGATTTAATGGACCAATCGAAATCGGATTTGGTCCAAAACTTGGGGAACAACATAATATCGTAGGAGGAGTCAATTGGTTGGTTTTGAGTGAAGTCCAATGGCTAAAACTCTGTAATACACCAACAACTCCATTTCAGAACGAACTTCGTACAAACTGAATTGTCCGATTTCATGGACCAATTGAAATCAGATTGAGCCCAAAACTTGGGGAACATCATAATATTGTGGGAGGAGTCATTTGGTTGGCTTGGAGTGAAACCCAATGGCCAAAACTGCAATACACCAACCACTCCATTTAAGAACGAAGTTTGTACGAACTGAATTGTCCAATTTCATGGACCAATCGAAATCAGATTTAGTCCAAAACAGGGGAACATCATAATATTGTGGGAGGAGTCATTTGGTTGGTTCGGAGTGAAACTCAATGGCTAAAACTACAATACACCAACCACACCATTTGAACGAACTTCGTACAAACCTCAATTGTCCGATTTCATGGACCAATCGATAACGGATTGAGTCCAAAACATGGGTAGCATCATAATATGGTGGGAGGAGTCCTTTGGAGGGTTCGGAGTGAAATCCAATCCCTAGAACTATGCAATACACGAACCACTCCATTTACGAACGTTCGAAACTAATTGTCCGATTTCACGAACTTCGTAAAAACTGAATTGTTCGATTTCATGGGCCAATCAAAATCGGATTGAGTCCAAAACTTGGGAAACAGCATATAATCGTGGAGTCATTTGGTTGGTTTGGTGTGAAATCCAGTGGCTAAAACTACGCAATACACCAAACACTCCATTTCAGAATAAACTTCGTACAAACCCGAATTGTCCGATTTCATGGACCAATCGAAATCGGATTGATTCCAAAACTTGGGGAACATCATAATATCGTGGGAGGAGTCATTTGGTTGGTTTGGAGTGAAACCCAACGGCTAAAACTATGCAATACACCTACCAGTCCATTTCATAACGAACTTCGTACGAACTTGAATTGTCCGATTTCATGGACCAATCGAGGTCGGATTGAGTCCAAAACTTGGGGAACATCATAACATCGTGGGAGGAGTCATTTGGTTCGTTTGGAGTGAAATCCAACGCCAAAACTATGCAATACACCAACCACTCTATTTGAGAGCGAACTTCGTACGAACTGAATTGTCCGATTTCATGGACCAATCGGTAAGGGATTGAGTCCAAAACATGGGGAGCATCATAATATAGTGGGAGGAGTCCTTTGGAGGTTTTGGAGTGAAATCCAATCTCTAGAACTATGCAATACACAAACCCCACCATTTACGAATGAACTTCGTACGAACCTGAATGGTCCGATTTCATGGACCAATCGATATCGGATTGAGTCCAAAACTAGGGGAACACCATAATATCGTGGGTGGAGTCATTTGGTTGGTTTGGAGTGAAATCAAATGGCTAAAACTATGCAATACACCAACCACTCCATTTCAGAACGAACTTCGTACAAACCTGAATTGTCCGATTTCATGGAACAATCGATATCGGATTGAGTCCAAAACTTGGGGAACAACATAATATCTTGG
Source organism: Prunus mume (assembly GCF_029339155.1). Classification (NCBI taxonomy): domain Eukaryota; kingdom Viridiplantae; phylum Streptophyta; class Magnoliopsida; order Rosales; family Rosaceae; genus Prunus; species Prunus mume. Next base: position 10,360,955 of record NC_142702.1, read on the forward strand.
TAGGAGTCATTTGGTTGGTTTGGAGTGAAACCCAACGGGCACAACTATGCAACACACCAACCACTCCATTTGAACGAACTTCGAAACAATTGTCCGATTTCATGGACCAATCGAAGTCGGATTGATTCCAAAACTTGGGGAACATCATAATATCGTGGGAGGAGTCATTTCGTTGGTTTGGAGTAAAACCCAATGGCTAAAACTATGCAATACAACAACCACTCCATTTAAAAATGAACTTCATACGAACCTTAATTGTCTGATTTCATGGACCAATCGAAGTCGAATTGAGTCCAAAACTTGGGGAACATCGTAATATCGTGGGTGGAGTCATTTGGTTGGTTTGGAGTGAAATCCAATGGCTAAACTATGCAATACACCGACCTCTCCATTTCAGAACGAACTTTGTACAAACCTGAATTGTCCGATTTTGTGGACCAATCGAAATCGGATTGAGTCCAAAACTTGGGGAACGTCATAGTATCGTGGGAGGAGTCATTTGGTTGGTTTGGAGTGAAACCCAATGGGTAAAACTATCCCAATGGGTAAAACTTTGCAATACACCAACGACTCCATTTGAGAACGAACTTCGTCGAACTTGAATTGTCCGATTTCTTGGACCAATCGATTTTGAGTTGAGTTCAAAACATGGGGAACGTCATAATATGGTGGGAGGAGTAATTTGGAGGGTTTTGAGTGAAATCCAACCTCCAGAACTATACACTACACCTACCACTCCATTTCAGAATGAACTTAACGAACTGAATTGTCCGATTTGATGGAGCAATGGAAAACGGATTTAGTCCAAAACTTGGGGAACATCATAATATCGTGGGAGGAGTCATTTCGTTGGTTTGGAGTAAAACCCAATGGCTAAAACTATGCAATACAACAACCACTCCATTTAAAAATGAACTTCATACGAACCTTAATTGTCTGATTTCATGGACCAATCGAAGTTGAATTGAGTCCAAAACTTGGGGAACATCGTAATATCGTGGGAGGAGTCATTTGGTTGGTTTGGAGTGAAATCCAATGGCTAAACTATGCAATACACCAACCTCTCCATTTCAGAACGAACTTTGTACAAACCTGAATTGTCCGATTTTGTGGACCAATCGAAATCGGATTGAGTCCAAAACTTGGGGAACATCATGGTGTCGTGGGAGGAGTCATTTGGTTGGTTTGGAGTGAAATCAAATGGCTAAAACAATGCAATGCACCAACCACTCCATTTCAGAACGAACTTCGTGCGAACCTGAATTGTCTGATTTCATGGACTAATCGAAGTCGGATTGAGTCCAAAACTTGGGGAACATCATAAGATCGTGGGAGGAGTCATTTGGTTGGTTTGGAGTGAAATCCAACGGCCAAAACTGTGCAATACACCAACCACTCCATTTGAGAACGAACTTCGTACGAACCTAATTGTCCAATTTCATGGACCAATCGATAACGGATTGAGTCCAAAGCATGGGGAGCAATACACAAACCACTCTAGAACTATGCAATACACAAACCACTCCATTTACTAATGAACTTCGTACGAACCTGAATGGTCCGATTTCATGGACCAATCGATGTCGGATTGAGTCCAAAACTAGGGGAACACCATAATATCGTGGGAGGAGTCATTTGGTTGGTTTGGAGTGAAATCAAATGGCTAAAACTATGCAATACACCAACCACTCCATTTCAGAACGAACTTCGTACAAACCTGAATTGTCCGATTTCATGGAACAATCGAAATCGGATTGAGTCTAAAACTTGGGGAACAACATAATATCGTGGGAGGAGTCATTTGGTTGGTTTGGAGTGAAACCCAATGGGCACAACTATGCAACACACCAACCACTCCATTTGAGAATGAACTTCGTACGAACCTGAATTGTCCAATTTCAAGGACCAATCAATGTCGGATTGAGTCCAAAACATGGGGAACATCATAATATGGTGGAAGGAGTCCTTTGGAGGGTTTGGAGTGAAATCCAATCTCTAGAACTATGCAATACAACAACCACTCCATTTCAGAACGAACTTCGTATGAACCAATTCTCTGATTTCATGGGCCAATCGAAATCGGATTGATTCCAAAACTTGGGGAACATCGTAATATCGTGGGAGGAGTCATTTCGTTGGTTTGGAGTGAAACCCAATGGCTAAAACTATGCAATACACCAACCACTCCATTTAAGAATGAACTTCGTACGAACCTTAATTGTCCGATTTCATGGACAAATCGAAGTCGAATTGAGTCCAAAACTTGGGGAACATCGTAATATCGTGGGTGGAGTCATTTGGTTGGTTTGGAGTGAAATCCAATGGCTAAACTATGCAATACACCGACCTCTCCATTTCAGAACGAACTTTGTACAAACCTGAATTGTCCGATTTTGTGGACCAATCGAAATCGGATTGAGTCCAAAACTTGGGGAACGTCATAGTATCGTGGGAGGAGTCATTTGGTTGGTTTGGAGTGAAACCCAATGGGTAAAACTATCCCAATGGGTAAAACTTTGCAATACACCAACGACTCCATTTGAGAACGAACTTCGTACGAACTTGAATTGTCCGATTTCTTGGACCAATCGATTTTGAGTTGAGTTCAAAACATGGGGAACGTCATAATATGGTGGGAGGAGTAATTTGGAGGGTTTTGAGTGAAATCCAACCTCCAGAACTATACACTACACCTACCACTCCATTTCAGAATGAACTTCGTACGAACTGAATTGTCCGATTTGATGGAGCAATGGAAAACGGATTTAGTCCAAAACTCGGGGAACATTATAATATCGTGGGAGGAGTCATTTGGCTGGTTTGGAGTGAAATCCAATGGCTAAAACTATGAAATACACCAACCACTCCATTTGAACGCAATTTCGTACACACCTGAATTGTCCGATTTCATGGACCAATCGAAATCGGATTGAGTCGAAAACATGGGAAACATCATAATGTGGCGGGAGGAGTCAGTTGGTGGGTTTTGAGTGAAATCAATCTCTAGAACTGCAGTACACCAACCACTCTATTTTTCAACAAACTTTGTACGAACTGAATTGTCAAATTTCAAGGGCCAATCGAAATTGGATTGAGTCCAAAACTTGGGGAACGTCATAATATCGTGGGAGGAGTCATTTGGTTGGTTTGGAGTGAAATCCAATGGCTAAACTATGCAATACCCTAACCACTCCATTTCAGATCGAACTTCGTACGAACCTGAATTGTCCGATTTCATGGACCAATCGATTTCGGATTGAGTCCAAAACTTGGGGAACATCGTAATATGGTAGGAGGAGTCATTTGGAGGGTTTTGAGTGAAATCCAATCTCTAGAACTATGCACTACACCTACCACTCCATTTCAGAATGAACTTCGTACGAACCTAAATTGTCCGATTACATGGACCAATCAAAACGCATTTAGTCCAAAACTCGGGAACATCATAATATCGTACGAGGAGTCATTTTGTTGGATTGGAGGGAAATCCAATGGCTAAAACTATGCAATACACCAACCACTCCATTTCAGCACGAACCTAAATTGTCCGATTTCATGGACCAATCGAAATCGGATTGAGTCCAAAACGTGGGGAACATCATAATATCATGGGATGAGTCAGTTGGTGGGTTTTGAGTGAAATCCAATCTCTAGAACTGTGCAATACACCAACCACTCTATTTTAGAACAAACTTCATACGAACCTGAATTGTCCGATTTCATGGACCAATTGAAATTGGATTGAGTCCAAAACTTGGGGAACATCATAATATCGTGGGAGGAGTCATTTCGTTGGTTTGGAGTGAAATCCAATCGCTAAACTATGCAAAACACCAACCACTACATTCAGAACGAACTTCGTACAAACCTAAATTGTCCGATTTCATGGACCAATCGATTTCGGGTTGAGTCAAAAACATGGGGAACATCGTAATATGGTGGGAGGAGTCATTTCGTGGGTTTTGAGTGAAATCAAATTTCTAGAACTATGCAATCGATATCGGATAGAGTCCAAAACTTGGGGAACACGATAGTATCGTGGGAGGAGTCATTTGGTTGGTTTGGAGTGAAATCCAATGGCTAAAACTATGCAATACACCAACCACTCCATTTCTGAGCAAACTTCGTACAAACCTGAATTGTCCGATTTCATGGACCAATCAAAATCGGATTGAGTCCAAAACTTGTGGAACATCATAATATCGTCGGAGTCATTTGGTTGGTTTGGAGTGAAACCCAATGGGCACAACTATGCAACACACCAACCACTCCATTTGAGAACGAACTTCGTACGAACCTGAATTGTTCGATTTCAAGGACCAATCGATATTGGATTGAGTCCAAAACATGGGGAACATCATAATATGGTGGAAGGAGTCCTTTCGAGGGTTTGGAGTGAAATCCAATCTCTAGAACTATGCAATACACCAACCACTTGCATTTGAACGAACTTGAACTCAATTGTCGATTTCATGGGCCAATCGAAATCGGATTGATTCCAAAACTTGGGGAACATCGTAAGATCGTGGGAGGAGTCATTTCGTTGGTTTGGAGTGAAACCCAATGGTTAAAACTATGCAATACACCAACCACTCCATTTAAGAATGAACTTCATACGAACCATAATTGTCAGATTTCATGGACCAATCGAAGTCGGATTGAGTCCAAAACTTGGGGAACATCATAATATTGTGGGAGGAGTCATTTGGTTGGTTTGGAGTGAAACCCAATGGACACAACTATGCAACACACCAACCACTCCATTTGAGAACGAACTTTGTACGAACCTGAATTGTCCGATTTCAAGGACCAATCGATATCGGATTGAGTCCAAAACATGGGGAACATCATAATATGGTGGAAGGAGTCCTTTGGAGGGTTTGGAGTGAAATCCAATCCCTAGAACTATGCAATACACCAACCACTCCATTTCAGAACGAACTTCGTACAAACCTGAATTGTCGGATTTCATGGGCCAATCGAAATCGGATTGATTCCAAAACTTGGGGAACAACATAATATCGTGGGAGGAGTCATTTCGTTGGTTTGGAGTGAAACCCAATGGCTAAAACTATGCAATACACCAACCACTCCACTTAAGAATGAACTTCAAACGAACCTTAATTGTCCGATTTCATGAACCAATCGAAGTCGGATTGAGTCCAAAACTTGGGGAACATCGTAATATCGTGGGAGGAGTCATTTGGTTGTTTGGAGTGAAATCCAATGGCCAAAACCAGGCAATACACCAACCACTCCATTTCATAACGAACTTACGAACCTGAATTGTCCGATTCCTTGGACTAATCGATATCGGGTCGAGTCCAAAACATGGGGAACATCATAATATCGTGGGAGGAGTCATTTGGAGTTTTTTGAGTGAAATCCAACCTCTAGAACTATGCAATACACCAACCACTCCATTTGATACGAACTTCGTACAAACCTGAATTGTCCGATATCATGGACCAATCGAAATCGGATTGAGTCCAAAACTTGGGGAACAACATAATATCGTGGGAGGAGTCATTTGGTTGGTTTGGAGTGAAACCAAACGGCCAAAACTATGCAATACACCAACCACTCCATTCGAGAGCGAACTTCGTACGAACTGAATTGTCTGATTTCATGGGCCGATCGATAACGGATTGAGTCCAAAACGTGGGGAACATCATAATATGGTGGGAGGAGTCATTTGGAGGGTTTGGAGTGAAATCCAATCTCTAGAACTATGCAATAAACCAACCACAACATTTAAGGACGAACTTCGTACAAACCATTGAGTCCAAAACTCGGGGAACACCATAATATCGTGGGAGGAGTCATTTGGTTGGTTTGGAGTGAAATGCAATGGCCAAAACCAGGCAATACACCAACCACTCCATTTCATAACGAACTTCGTACAAACCTGAATTGTCCGATTCCTTGGACTAATCGATATCGGGTTGAGTTCAAAACATGAGGAACATCATCGTATTGTGCGAGGAGTCATATGGGGGGTTCTGAGTGAAATCCAACCTCTAGAACTATGCAATACACCTACCACTCCATTTCGGAACAAATTTCGTATGAACCTGAATTGTCCGATTTTGTGGACCAATAGATATCGGATTAAGTCCAAAACATGGGGAACATCATAATATGGTGGGAGGAGTCCATTGGAGGGTTTGGAGTGAAATCTAATGGCTAAAACTATGCAATACATCAACCACTCCATTTCAGAACGAACTTCGTACAAACCTGAATTGTCGATTTCATCGACCAATCGAAATCGGATTGAGTCCAAACCTTGGGGAACGTCATAATATCGTGTGAGGAGTCATTTGGTTGGTTTGGAGTGAAACCCAATGGGTAAAACTATGCAATACACCAACGACTCCATTTGAGAACGAACTTCGTACGAACTGAATTGTCCGATTTCATGGACCAATCGATATCAGATTGAGTCCAAAACACGAACCGCTCCATTTGAGCGAAGTAGGTACGAACCTGAATTTTCCGATTTCGTGGACTAATTGACATCGGATTTAGTCTAAAACTTGGGGAACATCATAATATGGTGGAAGGAGTAATTTGGTTGGTTTGGAGCGAAATCCAATGGCTAAAACTACGCAATACACCAACCCCTCCACTTCCAAGCGAACTTCGTACGAACCGGAATTGTCCGATTTCATGGAACAATCGATATCGGATTGAGGCCAAAACATAGGGAACATCATAATATGGTGGGAGTAGCCATTTGGTGGGTTTTGAGGGAAGTAAAATCCCTAGAACTATGCAATTCACCAACCACTCCATTTGAACGAAGTAGGTACGAACTGAGCGATTTCGTGGTCCAATCGATATCGAATTGAGTCGAAAACTTAGGGAACATCACAATATCTTGGGGGGAGTGATTTGGTTGGTTTGGAGTGAAATCCATTGGATAAAACTATGTAATACACCAACCAGTCCATTTCAGGAGGAAATTTGTAAAAACCTGAATTGTCCAATTTCATGGACCAATCGATATCGGATTGAGTCCAAAACTTGGTAAACATCACAATATCTTGGGCGGAGTAATTTGGTTGGTTTGGAGAGAAGTCCAATGGCTAAAACTATGCAATACACCAACCACTTTATTTGAACGCAAGTAAGTACGAACCTGAATTGTCCGATTTCATCTACCAATCGATATCGGATTGAGTCCAAAACTTGGGGAACATCATAATATAATGGGTGGAGTCATTTGTCGCGTTTGGAGTGAAATTCAATCCCTAGAACTGTGCAATACACCAACCACTCCATTTCGAACGATCTTCTGAACTTGAATTGTCGATTTCTGGACCAATCAATATCGGACTGAGTCCAAAACATGAAGAACATCGTAATATGGTGGGAGGAGTCATTCTGTGTGTTTTGAGTGAAATCCAATCCCTAGAGCTTTGCAATACACCACCACTCCGTTTGAACGAAGAAGGTACGAACCTGAATTGTTCGATTTCAAGGACCAATCGATATCGGATTGGGTCCAAAACATGGGGAACATAGTAATATGGTGGGAGGAGTCATTTGGTTGGTTTGGATTGAAAGCCAACCACTCCATTTCAGAACGAACTTCATACGAACCTGAATTGTCCGATTTCATGGAACAATCGGTGTCGGATTGAGTCCAAAAGTTGGGGAACATCACAATATGGTGGGAGGAGTCATTGGTGTGTTTTGAGTGAAATCCAATCTCTAGAACTCTCCAATACACCAACAACTCCATTTCATAACGAACTTCGTACCAACCTGAATTGTTCAATTTCATGGAACAATCGATGTCGGATTGAGTCCAAAACTTAGGGAACAACATAATATCGTGGGTGGAGTCATTTGGTTGGTTTGGAGTGAAATCCCGTGGCTAAATTTATGCAATACACCAACCACTCCATTTCAGAACGAACTTCATACGAACCTGAATTGTCCGATTTCATGGACCAGTCGATATAAGATTGAGTCCAAAACATGGGGAACAACATTATATGTTGGGAGGAGTCATTTGGTGCGTTTTGAGTGAAATCCAATCTCTAGAACTATGCAATACACCAACCACTCCATTTCAGAACGAACTTCATACGAACTGAATTGTCCAATTTCATGGACCAACCGATATCGGATTGAGTCCAAAACTTGGGGAACATCATAATATCGTGGGAGGAGTCATTTGGTTGGTTTGGAGTGAAATCGAATGGCTAAAACTATGCAAAGTTCACCTGAGCCACTTTCACCAAGAACCGCTAGACGTCTGGTTTGAGGTGGAATTATAGTTCTTCAAGCTGATTCTAAAAGTTCCGAATCTGAAGGTTCAAGCACGGTGGCAGAGATTCCGAACACCAACAATAATGTTGAAGGAGGTGGTGAGCTTGTTGTCCAACCTCGAAACCCCGTGAGTTTTCCATTCCCAAAGTCACCGATCAACCTTCGTGCATCGCTATCCTCAACTCACAGCTTGACAGTTTGAGCTTAAAAGTGGTATGATTCATCTTCTTCCAACTTATTATGGTAATACCACCGAGGATCTTTACATGCATATTAAGCAATTCTTTGAAATATGTGCTACGATCAAAATTCATGGCCTTGATGATGAGCAGATTAAGATGAGGCTATTCCCATTCAGTTTAAAAGATAAGGCTAAGTCTTGGTTATACTTTGTCTAATGCTTCAATTCGTACTTGGGATGAGCTTTAATAAGTTTTTGCAGAAATTCTTTCTGGCTCAAAAGACTAACAAGATTAGAAAGGAAATCCTTGGTTTCACACAAAAGGAAAGAGAAGCTTTTCATGAATGTTGGGAGAGGTACAAGGAGATGATAAGTTCTGCCCACACCACAACATAGAGAGTTGGATGCAAATGTAATCTTTCTATGAAGGTTTGCTTGATTCCGAAAGGATGATGGTAGATGCAACAAGTGGAGAAGGACTGATGAACAAAACAGCAGATGAGGCTTTTACTCTCTTTGAATATTTGAGTGCTAACTCTCAACAATGGAGCCACAATAAAGGAAAGAGGAGCTCCTATGAAAGCTGTGGTTTCGAGGTAAGTACTAATAATGAGATCTGCTGCAAAACTTGATGTTATGTGTTCTTTGCTTCAACAGTGATCGCCCTCTAGGAAACAAAGTAGAAGTTCAAGATCAATCTTTGCAGAGCACATGCTAGAACAAGCAAATGCCCTTCAAGCAAGGAATCCTAATAATGATCCTTACTCAAACACGCACAATCCGGGGTGGAGAAATCATCCTAATTTCAAGTGGAGCAATAACTCAAATGTGCAACAATCTCAAGGACCTCCCTAGGATTTCAAATACAACAAAGGCAATTCCAAAGCTCCCAACAAGTGCAAGAGCAAAAGGTGATCAAATGGGAGAATTGCAAGACATGTTCAAGAAGTTCATGGGGCAATAGATGCAAACCAATCAGAATCTTCAAAATGCAAAGTGAACAAACTAGAAGTGCAAGTTGGGCAGATTGCATCCTCCATGAGCAATAGGGCATCCGGAACATTTCAGAGCCAAACAGAGGTGAATCCAAGGCATCAAGAGCATGCTAAAGCAGTACACATCTTGAGAAGTGGTAAACAAGTTGATAACAAGGTTGGAGATGTCAACGAAGAGCAAGAGGATGGAGAAAACGTGGAGATCATTCAGCCACCACATGGGCAGCCCACACTTCCGACAAACAGTCCCTCAATCCTTCCTGGAAAGAGCACAAACTCTAAGGTATCATCTAATGTTAATCAAGTTCCAATTTCAACTAATGCTTTTAGGCCTATTGCACCCTTTCCCAGCAGGTTATCAAAGTCAAAGAAAGATCAAGGCTTGGATGAGATAATGGAAACATTCAAGAAGGTGCAAATCAACATCCCATTGCTCAATGCCATTGCTCAGATTCCAAAGTATGCAAAATTTTTGAAGGATCTATGCACTAACAAGAGGAGATTCAAAGAGCATGAACAAGTTGCATTGAGTGAAGAGGTAAGTGCAGTGTTACAAAGAAAGCTACCTCCAAAGCTAAAGGATCCAGGTTTATTTTCTATACCTTGTATAGTTGGTGATTTTAAGTTTGAAAAAGCTTTGCTTGATCTTGGTGCTTCTATAAACCTTATGCCATATCATGTTTATGAGAAACTTAACCTTGGTGAGTTGCAAGCCACATCTGTGAGCATTCAATTGGCAGATAGAACTATTAGGTACCCTAAGGGCATTCTAGAAGATGTTTTAGTGAAAGTGGAAGAGCTAATTTTGCCAGCAGATTTCTTGGTGTTGGAAATGAAAGAAGTACCAATTCATGACAATCAGTTACCACTCATTCTAGGTCGGCTATTCATGGCAACTGCCGGTGCTATTATTGATGTGAAGAAGGGTTCATTGACCATGAACGTGTTTGATGAGACAATAGCATTCAAAGTGTTTGAAGCCTCCAAGTTTCCAAGTGATGAGCATGAAGTTTTCCAGCTTGATGCAATTGATACTATGGTGAAAGAAGCACTGCCAATGAGTTATTTGGAGCCCATTGAAGCATGCATCACACAAAGCATAAGGAAAGAAGAAGCGGACAGCTTAGAGGCTGTGATTTCTCCTTTACTTTTTGAGCTTGTTTGCAGCATGGATAGCTACATAGAAGTTGGAAAGAGGTATGCAAACCAATTTGAATCATTACCCCCACCTACTAATAAGGTTTTACCTTCTATTGTGCAGGCACCAGAGTTGGAATTAAAGCAATTGCCAAAACACCTTAAATATGCTTATTTAGGTGAAAATGAGACTCTACCTGTTATCATTGCCTCACACCTCGAACCAAATGATGAGAAGAAGTTTTTGAGAGTTCTAAAAGAGCACAAAACGGCAATTGGGTGGAGCATTGCAGATATCAAAGGCATAAGTCCAACACTATGCATGCACAAGATATTATTGGAAGACAATGCAATGCCTAAGAGGGATGCCCAAAGACGTCTCAATCCAAACATGAAGGAGGTGGTAAGGAAAGAGGTAATGAAGCTTTTAGATGTTGGTATTATTTACCCTATATCTGATAGTAAATGGGTGAGCCCAGTGCAAGTTGTCCCTAAAAAGTCAGGTATCACAGTGGTGAAGAATGAAGCAAACAAGCTTGTACCTACACGGGTGACCACGGGCTGGAGAGTTTGCATTGATTATAGGAAGCTCAACACAAAGAACAAGCAAAGATCACTTCTCTTCCATTCATTGATCGATGCTTGAGAGATTGGCTGGCCATAGCCACTATTTCTTCCTTGATGGATATTCAGGCTACAACCAAATCGCCATAGCCCCAGAGGATCAAGAGAAGACGACTTTCACATGTCCCTTTGGCACTTTCGCTATAGGAGGATGCCTTTTGGTCTCTGTAACGCCCCAGCCACTTTTCAAAGGTGCATGATGAGCATTTTCTCCGACATGGTAGAAAGGTTCATTGAGGTATTCATGGATGACTTCTCTGTCTTTGGTGATTCTTTTGATCAATGCTTGCATAACTTATCCAAGGTGTTAGCTAGATGTGAACAGTACTAACCTTGTGCTTAATTGGGAAAAATGTCATTTTATGGTTAACCAAGGCATAGTTCTTGGTCATGTCATCTCTAGTAAAGGAATCGAGGTAGATAAAGCTAAGATTGATTTGATTGCCTCCATGCCCTCACCTACTTCTGTCAAAGAAGTACGTTCTTTCCTTGGCCATGCAGGTTTCTATAGGCGTTTCATTAAGGAATTTTCTAAGATTGCGAGGCCTTTGTGCAATCTCCTTGCCAAGGACATGGATTTTGTCTTTGATCAAAACTGTGAGAATGCTTTCAATGCTTTGAAGAAGATGCTCACAACTGCCCCAATCATTATACCACCAGATTGAGCTTGCCTTTTGAATGATGTGTGACGCCTCAGATTATGCTGTTGGAGCTGTTTTGGGACAACGAGTTGATAAGAAGCCACATGCCATCTACTATGCTAGTAGAACCCTCAATGATGCCCAACTCAACTATTCCACCACGGAGAAGGAGTTGTTAGGTGTCATATTTGCTTTAGAGAAGTTCAGATCATATTTGATTACTAACAAGGTTATTGTTTACACTGATCATGCAGCATTAAAATACTTGTTAGCCAAGAAGGATGCCAAACCACGAGTCATTAGATGGATTCTCTTGTTGCAAGAGTTTGACTTGGAGATAAAAGATAAGAAAGGAAGTGTGAATGTTGTGGCTGATCACTTGAGTAGATTGGTGCATTTATCTAATGAAGAGGAGGATTCATTGCCATTGCATGAAAGCTTCCCTGATGAGCAACTCTTCTCCATTTGTGCTTTGAATTCTCTTAATCCATTGCCTTGGTTTGCTGATATTGTTAATTATTTATGCACTAATGAACTCCCTACAGGGTTATCTACGTTCCAATGTGACAAGCTTAGGAAGCAAGCAAGATACTACTTTTGGGATGATCCATATCTATTCGAGCATTGCCCACCAAATAATTCGAAGGTGTGTGCCTGAAGGTGATTTTAAGAGCATTCTGGAGTTTTGTCACTCCTATGCATGTGGAGGACATTTTGGAGCAAAGAAGACTGCCAGCAAAGTGCTACAATCAGGTTTCTTTTGGCCTACCCTTTTTAAGTATGCTTTTGCTTTTTGTGCTTCATGTGATAGATGCCAACGGATGGGTAATTTAAATGCTAGAAATCAGATGCCTCTCACTAATATCTTAATCATTGATATATTGATGTTTGGGGAATTGATTTCATGGGCCCTTTTCCTACCTCTTATGGATTTGAATATATATTAGTTGCTGTCGATTATGTTTCCAAATGGGTGGAAGCCATTGCCACTAGGACTAATGATGCTAAGGTTGTGATTGGTTTTCTCAAAGGAAATATTTTTGCAAGGTTTGGCACACCTAGAGCAATCATTAGTGATGGTGGCTCCCACTTTGTTAACCAAGCTTTTGCAGCACTCTTGAAGAAATATTTAATCACGCATAAGGTGACAACACCCTATCATCCTCAAACTAGTGGGCAGGTTGAGATAAGCAATAGGGAGATTAAGCACATACTTGAAAAGACAGTGAACACCACAAGGAAGGATTGGTCCATGCGCTTGGATGATGCACTGTGGGCTTATAGGACTGCTTATAAGACTCCTATAGGTATGTCTCCGTATAGGCTTGTTTTCGAAAACCTTGTCACTTACCAGTGGAGCTTGAGCACAGGGCTTATTGGGCAATCAAGGCCTTCAATTTTGATATGAAAGCTGCTGGTGAGAAGAGGAGGCTTCAACTCAATGAGTTGGAGGAGTTGCGACATGAAGCGTATGAGAACGCTAAGCTTTACAAGGAGAAAACAAAGCAATATCATGACAAGAAAATTCTTAGGAAGACGTTTGAGAAAGGGCAGAAGGTTCTCCTATTCAATTCACGCCTTAAGCTCTTCCTAGGTAAGCTTCGTTCTCGGTGGATTGGCCCTTTTGTTATTACTAATGTGTTTGATCATGGCGCAGTGGAGATTCAAAATATTAAGGATGGCAGCACCTTCAAGGTGAACGGACATCGGTTGAAACCTTACTTTGATGCCAACTTTGATGCCAATATTGAGTCTCAAGCACTCAAGGAGCCTCCACCACTCTCTTGAAGCTCACCAGTGTTTGGACGTCCGGCTGAAGACATAAAACTTAGCGCTTCTTGGGAGGCAACCCAAGGTGACGAGGAGAAGATAGAATATGCGAGGAAGCTTGCTTGCGTCCTAATTGCCTCAAAGGGGAGTTTTTCTGAACTCTAACCTTTGGTTATGTCTTTCCCTTATCTTCTTTCCTTTCATTTATGAGGCATTGCTTTTTCTTACACTCTAGACATTGAGGACAATGTTTCATTTAAGTTTGGGGGGAAGGATTTAGTTATGTTGTTTCAAATTGTCAAATTTTAAAAATTTTAAAATTTTGAGTGTGTCTAATGTCTAAAAACGCAGGATTTTGTGTCTTGTCTTGTTATCCTTCCAAACACCTATGATAAGACTTGGATCTAATACTAATATGGTTTCTCAGAGATTGATAGTCATTCTTTAAGGACTTTGTATGGTTCTGAGTTAACTTTGTCTTGCATGCCATCCTTGCACTTATTGAGCACTTTGCTGAGTTAGTCCAATTTCTTGCTACTTGGAGATGTTATGCAATTCTACTTATCTCATGATCTTGGTTTCGTACTCTAGAACTTATTTGAATATCTCTTGAGACATTTTGTTGCCATACAATGCTTAGGAAGTGATTTAGGCCATGTTTGAACCGTTTGAGCTTTTCTAACCATCCCTCTACATGTATTCATCCCTACTCAACCCATTTGAGCCTGCGTTAAGCCTTTCTTTGTGTAAACCATTCCTACCATAATGAACCTCTGTTTTCTTATTCTTACTTATTCTATGAGCAATTAAAGTTATCTTCAAAAAAGAGTTATAAAGAATGCAAGGTTTTTGGAGCAAAAGTGAATCATTAGTGCCATAACCCAAGTGTTGAAAAGAAATAAGTTTGGGGGTATTGGTAACTAATCAAAAGAGGTAATGAAGTGTGACCAATGTAGTCACGGCCCTAGGGTGTTATAAAAGAGAAGATCATGGTGATCTAGGGTAAAGAGCCACAAAATTAGGCCAAATAAACAGATATGAAGGTGTTGAAATTATGTTGAAAATCTGCTCATGTATGTGTTCCTTGCTTGTTACAAAGTTCAGTAATCTCTTATGCTCTTACCTATGCTTTAATTATGCTCAAAATATTGTATATCTCATATCCCTTCTTTCGTTCAACCACTACCCTAAACCTCATTACTACCCTTGTAAAGTCCTTTTGATCCTTGGTGTTGCATGGTATTATGTGGAAAGAAGATTGGATAATGAGCTTATGGGGTTCGAATTTTGATTTTGCTCTAAGTGTGTGCATATACTTATTTGAGTTGCAGGTGTTGTTCTGATTTGGCATTCACACACTACACTTAAGGATGTCATTGTGAGCCTTGGTTACCCTTGAATCATGTGTGGAACTTAGATTGTGATTGTTGTGTTTCTTTGGAACCATATATTTCGGTGATTCTTTGAGGATATTGTTTGGAAGGCTAGCAGCTTATTTCCTGTTTTCTAAATGGTATTTTTCCTTTGTTTTGCTTGAGGACTAGCAAAATCTAAGTTTGGGGGTATTTGATAAGGTCATAATTTCACACATTTGCATGCCTTCTTTACTTAGTAATTTTGTTTAACTTCTCTTTATTTTGAGTCTCTTACCTATGTTTGTGTGTTTTGTAGGTTAAGACAGCAAGAGATCACATTTGATGCAATCCATGCTTGTTAAGGGCTGATTGGGATAAGAGGAATATGGGCTTAAAGACAAACCCAATTTGGGCCACACTCCTTGTCAGTCCAGTTTCGTAGGTCATCTTGCAGGCCTCATTTCAGCAACTTACACAGGTCGGATGAGGAGACATCCTTGATAGAAGTTGTTTCAATGGGTGTCTATTATAACATATCCAAATTTCAGCCCAATTGGATAAATCTGGAGCCCTTAGCACGTCAAAGACTGAACCAAGTTCACAGAAATGTCATGATTGGCTGCCATCACATCTACATCCCTAGAGCCATGTGCTCAACATGGGCAGCCATACATGGAGTCAAATCAGCTCAGGAACTCAGAAAGATGGACAAAAGTCAAGCTTTCCATTAAAAAACCATACCAAAGCATGTATTTGGCAGCTAGAGCAGTTAGCAAGCATGGGCAGAGGGGAGCAGTTGGGAGCAGCTAAGAGAGGTGTGCTTCACCAGCCAAAGGGGAGGACGAAATTGCACTCTATAAATAGAGGGCTGAACACTCATTCAAGGATATAGAGAGTCAGATACACAATTTCACTTCACCCATTACTCTCATACACAAATTCAGATTCACCATAAAGAGAGAAGAGAGCTTGGAGCTGTCCTAGGAATTCCTTGCTGCCATCATCTAGTTCTTCTCCTCTCTTTATCCTATCTATGTATTTCTTATTTTTTGTATTCATAGTTACTTTAACTAATCTATTTAGTTAGGGCTTAGGATGAAGTCCTAGTCATGAATATTCAATGTTATGGATGATTTTATAGTTAATTGATTTCCTTGCTTTCATTATCAAGTTGTTAATCTCCAGTTTATTATGTGCTTGATGTATGTTTTCTTAGAGTAGCTAACTAGGATTTTATGCATCTAGCACAGGTTGGGAAGGGTTTAGATTCACCAATTCTACTCTCCTTTCACAAGCAACACATGAATGACCTAAGAATCATTCAAGGGTTAATAACCATAGGTTGACTAGGACAGATACCATATTCTAGGACTTGTGTGATTATCATATTTTCAAGGAGCTTAATGACTCTTGTATGCTTTATTCTAAGTAGATACCATGCTTAGGTTGCATATTAGAGATCACGTGTTGTGTAGATACCATGCATAATCACATGCCTTAGGAGAATCATGCATCCTGCACCTAGATACCATAGGCTTGTATCGATAATCTATTGTTGATGAAGCTTGAGTCAATTTCTATGCATTCATAACTTGGATAGGAAGACTAGTGGTAGATTCCGAGGCTCTAACACCTCTCAATCTTTGTTTCACAACTTGTTGATTGCTGCAGTGTTTACTGAGCACTTTCATTTTACATTCTTCTTTCATTTCAAACAACAAACCCATTTCGAGTGCGTGTGTGGTGCTAGGATTCTGTCCTAGACCTTGAGTAATTAGCAAGAGGCATTGTTGAATTCGACCTTGCTTTTAGCTAGTTAGGATTTCTTGTTCTATGTTTTTCTAGCATTCTAAGTAATTTAACTTGGAACCAAGTTACCATTCTCCGTGGGATCGACCTCGTATTTACATAAGCTATACTATAAGCGGTTCGTGCGATTCACGAGAATTAAAGTTGCTTTTTTAATAACTCATTTTAGTTGTTAGGAATTGAATCAACAGAGTCATTTCGTGGGTTTGGAATGAAATCAATCCCTAGAACTATACAATACACCAACCACTCCATTTTATAACGAATTTAATCGAACACAATTGTCGATTTCATGGACCAATCGATATCAGATTGAGTCCAAACTTGGGGAACATAATCATATGGTGGGAGGAGTCATTTGGTTGGTTTGAGTGAAATCAATGGCTAAACTATGCAATGGACCAACCACTCCATTTGAACGAACTTCGTCGAACTGAATTGTCAGATTCCATGGACCAATCGATATCGAATTGCGTCCAAAACATGGGACCAACATAATATGGTGGGAGGAGTCGTTTGTTGGTTTGGAGTGAAATCCAATAGCTAAAACTATGCAATACACCAACCACTCCATTTCATAACGAACTTACGAACCTGAATGCTCAGATTTGTGGAACCAATCGATATCGAATTGCGTCCAAAACTTGGGAACATTATAATGTGATGAAAGGAGCCATTTGGAGGGTTTGCAGTGAAATCCAATCCTAGAACTATGCAATACACCATGCACTCCACTTTGAGCGAACTTGTACGAACCTGAATTGTTCGATTTCATGGACCAATTGATATCGGATTGAGTCCAAAACATGGGGAACATCATTATATGTTGGGAGGACTCATTTGGCTGGTTTGGATTGAAATACAATGGCTAAAACTATGCAATGCTCCAACCACTACATTTCAGAACGAACTAGGAACGAACTTGAATTGTCCTATTTTGCGGACCAATCGATATCGGATTGAGTCCAAAACTTGGGGAACATCATAATATGATGGGAGGAGTCATTCGGAGGGTTTGGAGTGAAATCCAATCCCTAGAACTATGCAATACACCATCCACTCCATTTCATAACGAACTTCGTACGAACTGAATTGTCCGGTTCCATGGAAAAATCGATATCGAATTGAGTCCAAAACTTGGGGAACATCATCCTCTAATGGGAGGAGTTATTTGGAAGGTTTGGAGTGAAATCCAATCCTCGAACTATGCAATACACCATCCACTCCATTTGAGCGAACTTCGTGCGAACTGAATTATCCGATTTCAGGGAGCAATCAATATCGGATTGAGCCCAAAACTTGGGGAACATAATAATATGGTGGGAGGACTTATTTGGTTGGTTTGGAGTGAAATCTAGTGGCTAAAACTATGCAGTACACCAACCACTCCATTTCATAACGAACTTCGTACGAACCGGAATTGTTCGATTTCAGGACCAATCGATATCGGATTGAGTCAAAACATGGGGAACACCATAATATGATGGGAGGAGTCATTTGGAGGGTTTGGAGTGAAATCCAATGGCTAAAACTATGCAATACATCAACCACTCCATTTCAAACAAACTTCGTACGAACTGAATTCTCCTATTTCGTGGACCAATCGATATCGGATTGAGTCAAAACTTGGGGAACATCATAATATGATGGGTGGAGTCATTTGGAGGGTTTCGCGTGAAATCCAATCCCCAGAACTATGCAATACACTATCCACTCCATTTCAAAACGAACTTTGTACGAACCTGAATTGTCCGATTTCATGGACCAATCGATATCGGATTGAGTCCAAAACTTTGGGAATATCATAACATCGTGGGAGGAGTCATTTGGTTGGTTTCTAGTGGAATCCAATGGCTAAAACTATGCAATACAACAAATCAGTCCATTTCAGAACGAACTTCGTACGAGCATGAATTGTCCGATTTCATGAACCAATGGATATCGGATCGAGTCCAAAACTTGGCAAACATAATAATATGGTGGGAGGAGTCATTTCGTTGGTTTGAGTCAAATCCAATCCCTAGAACTATGCAATACACCAACCACTCCATTTCATAACAAACTTCATACAAACCTGAATTGTCAGATTTCATGGACCAATCGATATCGGGTTGAGTCCAAAACTTGGGGAACAACATAATATCGTGGGAGGAGTCATTTGGTTGGTTTCGAGTGGAATCCAATGGCTAAAACTATGCAATACAACCAACCATCCATTTCATAACGAATTTACGAACTGAATTGTCCGATTTCATGGACCAATCAATATCGGATTGAGTCCAAAACTTGGGGAACATAATAATATGGTGGGAGGAGCCATTTGGTTGGTTTGGAGTGAAATCCAATGGCTAAAACTACAATGGACCAACCACTCAATTTCAAGGAACTTAATACAACTGAATTGTCCGATTTCATGGACTAATCGATATCGGATTGAGTCCAAAACTTGGGGAACAAGATAATATCGTGGGAGGATTCAT
Source organism: Prunus mume (assembly GCF_029339155.1). Classification (NCBI taxonomy): domain Eukaryota; kingdom Viridiplantae; phylum Streptophyta; class Magnoliopsida; order Rosales; family Rosaceae; genus Prunus; species Prunus mume. Next base: position 10,380,230 of record NC_142702.1, read on the forward strand.
TTGGCTGGTTTGGAGTGAAATTCAATGGCTAAAACTATGCAATACACCAACCGCTCCATTTGGACGAACTTATCGAACTGAATTGTCCGATTTCATGGACCAATCGGTATCGGATTGAGTCCAAAACTTGGGAATATCATAATATTGTGGGAGGAGTCATGTGGTTGGTTTCGAGTGGAATCCAATGGTTAAAACTATGCAATACAACCAATCCATTTGAGCGAACTCGAACTGAATTGCGATTTAATGGACCAATCGATATCGGATTGAGTCCAAAACTTGGGGAACAACATAATATCGTAGGAGGATTCATTTGGCAGGTTTGGAGTGAAATCTAGTGGCTAAAACATGCAATACACCAACGCTCCATTTCAAGATGAACTTCGTATGAACCTGAATTGTCTGATTTCATGGACCAATCGATATCGGATTGAGTCTAAAACTTGGGGAACAACATAACATATTGGGGGGAGTCATTTGGTGGGATTGGAATGATATCCAATCCCTAGAACTATGCAATATACCAACCACTCCATTTCATAACGAACTTCATACAAAACTGAATTGTCCGATTTCAAGGACCAATCGATATCGATTGAGTCCAAAACTTGGGGAAAATAATAATATGGTGGGAGGAGCCGTTTGGTTGCTTTGGAGTGAAATCCAATGGCTAAAACTATGAAATGGACCAACCACTCGATTGCAGAAGAAACTTCGTACGAACTTGGATTGTCCGATTTCATGGACCAATCGACATCGGATTGAGTCCAAAACTTGGGAACAACATCGGGAGGAGTGATTTGGCTGGTTTGGGGTGAAATCCAGTGGCTAAACTATGCAATACACCAATCGCTCCATTTGGACGAACTGCTGAACTGAATTGTCCGATTTCATGGACCAATCAATATCGGATTGTGTCCAAAACTTGGGGAACATCATAACATATTGGGAGGAGTCATTTGGTGGGTTGGGTGAAATCCAATCCTAGAACTATGCAATACACCAACCACTCCATTTGATAACGAACTTCATATGAACCTGAATTGTCCGATTTCATGGACCAATCGATATCGGATTGAGTCAAAAACTTGGGGAACATCAGAATGTGGTGGCAGGAGTCATTTGGGGGGTTTGGAGTGAAATCCAATCCCTATGCAATACACCAACCACTCCATTTCATAACGAACTTTATCTGAACTGAATTGTCCGATTTCATGGACCAATCGATATCAGATTGAGTCCAAAACTTGGGGAACATCAAAATATCGTGGGAGGAGTCATTTGGTTGGTTTGGAGTGAAAACTAATGGCTAAACCTATGCAATACACCAACCACTCCATTTTAGAATGAACTTCGTATGAACTTGAATTGTCCGATTTCATGGACCAATCGATATGGGACCGAGTCCAAAACATGGCGACCATCATAATATCGTGGGAGGAGTCTTTTGGTTGGTTTGGAGTGAAATCCAATGGCTAAAACTATGCAATACACCAACCACTCCATTTGAACGAACTTCGTCCAAACTGAATTATCCGATTTCATGGACCAATCGATTTTGGATTGAGTCCAAAGCTTGGGGAACATCATAACATATTGGGAGGAGTCATTTGGTGGGTTTGGAGTGAAATCCAAACCCCAGGACTATGCAATACACCAACCTCCATTTCATAACGAACTTCGTACGAACATGAATTGTCCGATTTCTGGACCAATCGATGTTGGATTGAGTCCAAAACTTGGGGAACATAATAGTACGGTGGGAGGAGTTATTTGGTTGGTTTGTTGTGAAATCAATGCCAAAACGCAATACACCAACCACTTCATTTGAGCAGAACATGCAGAACTGAATTCTCCGATTTCATGGACCAATCGATATCGGATAGAGTCCAAAACTTGGGGAACATCATAATATCGTGGGAGGAGTCATTTGGCTGGTTTCGAGAGAAATACAATGGCTAAAACTATGCAATACACCAACCAGTCCATTTCAGAACGAACTTCGTATGAACCTGAATTGTCCGATTTCATGGACCAATCGATATCGGATTGAGTCCAAAACTTGGGGAACATCATAACATCATGGGAGGAGTCATTTGGTTGGTTTCTAGTGGAATCCAATGGCCAAAACTATGCAATACACCAACCAGTCCATTTCAGAAAGAACATCGTCGAACTGAATTATGCGATTTCATGAACCAATTGATATCGGATCAAGTCCAAAAGTTGGGGAACATAATAATACGGTGGGAGGAGTCATTTGGTTGGTTTGAGTGAAATCCAATCCCTAGAACTATGCAATACACCAACCACTCCATTTCATAACAAACTTCGTACGAACCTGAATTGCCCGATTTCATGGACCAATCGATATCGGATCGAATCCAAAACTTGGGGAACACCATAATATCTTGGGAGCAGTCATTTGGTTCGTTTGGAGTGAAATCCTATGGCTAAAACTATGCAATACACCAACCACTCCATTTGGATGAACTTCGAACTTGAATTGTTCGATTTCATGGACCAATAGATATCGGATTGATTCCAAAACCTGCGGAACCACATTATATGTTGGGAGGAGTCATTTGGTGTTTTTTGAGTGAAATCCAATCAATAGAACTATGCAATACACCAACCACTCCATTTCAGAACGAACTTTGTACGAACCTGAATTGTCTTATTTCATGGACCAATCAATATCGGATTGAGTCCAAAACTTGGGGAACATCATAACATATTGGGGGGAGTCATTTGGTGGGTTTGGAGTGAATTCAATCCCCAGAACTATGCAATACACCAACCACTACATTTCATAACGAACTTCGTACGTACATGAATTGTCGATTTCTTGGACCAATCGATGTTGGATTGGGTCCAAAACTTGAGCAACGTAATAATATGGTGGGAGGAGTTATTTGGTTGGTTTGGAGTGAAATCCAATTGCTAAAACTATGCAATACACCAACCACTCCATTTCGAGCGAACTTATCGAGACACTGAATTCTCCGATTTCATGAACCAATCGATGTGGGATCGAGTCCAAAACTTGGGGAACATCATAATATCGTGGGAGGAGTCATTTGGTTGGTTTGAAGTGAAATCCATTAGCTAAAACCATGCAATACACCAACCACTCCATTTCAGGATGAATTTTGTACGAACCTAGATTGTCCATTTTCATGGACCAATCCATATCGGATTGAGTCCAAAACTTGGGGAACATCATAACATAATGGGAGGAGTCGTTTGGTTGGTTTGGAGGGAAATCCAATCCCTAGAACTATGCAATACACCAACCACTCCATTTCATAGCGAACTTCGTACGAACCTGAATTATCCGCTTTCATTGACCAATCCATATCGGATCGTGTCCAAAACTTGGGGAACATCATAATATAGTGGGAGCAGTCATTTGGTTGGTTTGGAGTGAAATCCAATGGCTAAAACCATGCGATACACCAACCACTCCATTTCGACGAACTTCGTATGAACCTGAATTGTTCGATTTCATGGACCAATCGATATCGGATTGAGTCCAAAACATGGGGAACATCATTATATGTTGGGAGGAGTCATTTGTTGGGTTTTGAGTGAATTCCAATCACTAGAACTATGCAATACACCAACCAGTCCATTTGAACGAACTACGAACCAATCGATATTGGATTGAGTCCAAAACTTGGGAACAACATAGTATGGTAGGAGGAGTCATTTGGTTGGTTTGGAGTGAAATCCAACAGCTAAAACTATCAATACATCAACCACTCCATTTGACGAACTTAGAAGAACTGAATTGTTCGATTTCATGGACCAATCGATATCGGATTGAGTCCAAAACATGGGGAATGATTATATGTTGGGAGGAGTCATTTGATGGATTTTGGGTGAAATTCAATCGCTAGAACTATGCAATACACCAACCACTCCATTTCAAAACGAACTTCATACGAGCTGAATTGTCTGATTTCATGGACCAATCCATATCGGATTGAGTCCAAAACTTGGGGAACATCATAACATATTGGGAGGAGTCATTTGCGGAGTTTGGAGTGAAATCCAATCCCTAGAACTATGCAAGACACCAACCACTCCATTTCATAACAAACTTCGTATGAACCTGGATTGTCCGATTTCATGGACCAATCGAAATCGGACTGAGTCCAAAACTTGGGGAACATCATAACATCGTGGGAAGAGTCATTTGGTTGGTTTGGAGTGAAATCCAATGGCTAAAACTATGCAATACACCAACCACTGCATTTCCAAACGGACTTTGTACGAACCTGAATTGTCCGATTTCATGGACCAATCTATATTGGATTGAGTCTAAATCTTGGGGAACATCATAATATCATGGGAGGACTTATTTGGCTGGATTCGAGTGGAATCCAATGGCTAAAACTATGCAATACACCAACTAGTCCATTTCAGAACGAACTTCGTACAAACCTTAATTGTACGATTTCATGGACCAATCGATATTGGATTGAGTCCAAAACTTGGGGAACATCATAAGATGGTGGGTGGAGTTATTTGGTTGGTTTGGAGCGAAATCCAGTGGCCAAAACTATGCAATACACCAACCACTCCATTTCAGACGAACTTCGTACGAACCTGAATTGTCCGATTTCATGGACCAATCGATATCGGATTGAGTCCAAAACATGGGGAACATCATTATATACTAGGAGGTGTCATTTGGTGGGTTTTGAGTAAAATCCAATCACTAGAACTACGTAATACACCAATCACTCCATTTGAACGAACTTCGTACGAACTTAAATTGTCCGATTTCATGGACCAATCCATATCGGACTGAGTCCAAAACATGGGGACCATCATAATATGGTGGGAGGAATCTTTTGGTTGGTTTGGACTGAAATTCAATGGCTAAAACTATGCAATACCCCAACCACTCATTTGGGAACTTCGAACTGAATTGTCCGATTTCATGGACTAATCGATATCGGATTGAGTCCAAAACATTTGGATCATCATTATATGTTGGGAGGTGTCATTTGGTGGGTTTTGAGTGAAATCCAATCACTAGAACTATGCAATACACCAACCACTCCATTTCAGAACGAACTTACAAACCTGAATTGTCCGATTTCATAGACCAATCGATATCGGATTGAGTCCAAAACATAGGGATCATCATTATATGTTGGGAGGTGTCATTTGGTGGGTTTTGAGTGAAATCAAATCACTAGAACTATGGAATACACCAACCACTCCATTTCAGAATGAGCTTCGTACGAACCTGAATTGTCCTATTTCGTGGACCAATTGATATCGGGTTGAGTCCAAAACTTGGGGAACAGCATAATATCGTGGGAGGAGTCATTTGGTTGGTTTGGAGTGAAATCCAGTGGCTAAAACTATGCAATACACCAACCACTCCATTTCAAAACAAACTTCGTACGAACCTGAATTGTCCGATTTCATGGACCAATTGATATCGGATTGAGTCCAAAACTTGGGGAACATAATAATATGTTGGAAGGAGTCATTTGGTTGGTTTGGAGTGAAATGCAATGGATAAAACTACGCAATAGACCAACCGCTCCATTTCAGAACGAACTTGATGCGATCTGAATTGTCCGATTTCATGGACAAATCGATATCGGATTGAGTCCAAAACATGGGGAACATCATTATATGTTGGGAGGAGTCATTTCGTGGGTTTGGAGTGAAATCCAATCCCTAGAACTATGCAATACACCAAGCACTCCATTTCATAACGAACTTCGCAAACCTGAATTCTCCGATTTAATGGACCAATCGATATCGGATTGAGTCCAAAACATGGGGCACATCATTAGATGGTGGGAGGTGTCATTTGGTGGTTTTGAGTGAAATCCAATCCTAGAAATATGCAATACACCAATCACTCCATTTGAGAATGAACTTCAGAACTTTGAGTTGTCCGATTTCATGGACCAAATGAGGACAGTCCCAAATTTCCGTAACTTGAGAGAAACCCTGTGTAATTCTAGAACATCACCCCAATGTCAGACCCACTTCTACAGGTAACCTCTTTCTCTTATAAGGGTAAGGGCACAAGACTTTTGCAGTTTGTGAGTCTCCCGTAAATTGAAGCGTTCCCCAAAATTTCCACACATGAAACACATTTTATCACAACCGGCAGCATGCACATATAATTTCATGCAATTCACACAATCGGCCTCCATTCAAATACTTCAAAGCAAACTACCAACCACGCAATCAACATAAAATACTTCCCAAACATCAGCAGCGAGGTTTTAGCCTCCTATCACTATCACAAATAGTTTGGGGCCTCGGTCTAAACCGTTCAACAATCCAACCAGGATCTCAAACCTAACTTGAATCACAATCATACTCACTTAGCCCACGGCAGCCTCGATTCAACCAAGTCTTGGGACCAACCATGAGGTCCGCATCATGTGATAAAACCACTTAAGTGGTGTCTAGGCCGTGCTGCACCTAGGCGCTATCGGCTGCCTCGTACACTACTAAGGGATCAAGCCACACGTAGCTCTTTCACTAACACCCTCTACTAAGGGATGCAACTCACCAATCACAAACCTTAATTTATCTCCTAAAAACTCACATAATCTCCCCATACGCCGGAACATCCAAAGTCGGCGTATGGGGCTTGTCCTGCGCAGAAAATAATCCTACGATACGTGGGACCTCATCATCATGTCTCACTTTATGCGCTTTGGGCCTGGTTACATTCTCACCACCATCTAAGCTATCCGCCATGGGCACGCTACATTCTCACCGGCCCACACAATCATATCTCCTCATCGTCGGGCCTTGCAAGCCACGTGTAGAGTCTGTCAACATCTGAGCTACTCCTCGACGTGCAACCTCAACCTTGGGCCTGCATTCTCACCAGCCCGCACACAATCATATCTCCCTCATATGTCGGGGCGCACCGGCCACGTGTAGAGTCCAATCAGCAGCCTACTCTTCGACACGTCGACCTCAACCTTGGGCTGACTACATTCTCACCAGCCCTTTACAATCATATCTCCTCATATGTTGGGACGCACCGACCACGTATAGGTCTGTCAACACCAGGCTACTCCTATAACATGTGCGACCTCAACACAATCACAATATAAGTGCATTAGGGTAGTCGTATAGCACTCCAAGCTGACATTCTATCCCTTTTTATACCTTTATACAACCAGACAATTAAACATATCTAATTTCTAATCTTGTATAAACCTCAACCAATATAGCATCTCGTAAACTCCCCCATTTAAATTTATCAATTAATATCCTAAACCTACAATATCCACATAACTCGATTAACGGTCAAGACCTGTCTCTGCGGTCATTTTAATCTTCCTAGGAAGGTAATACTACTTAGGAAGTCTCACGGACAAACCAGGGTCAAACTACCCCACCTTGGTCAAACGGGCCCGCGGGCACACGACCTCCAAATTCTGATCCGAAAGTTCCTATAGGTTCTACGGTCTAGGACACACGTCCTGCAGGTTTGGTCCAGATCGGACGGTCGGATCGCTCATGATCGGACGGTTACTAAAACCCTAACTCTAGGGTTGGCAGTTACGGAGTATCCAGGACTCCGTTTCGATCCGTCGAATCCTACACGATCCTCGGTAATACCTAGATCAACATATTACAACGGGAACCATCCAACGGTCCAAACCTAGCGATAATGCGCGATATCGATATCCGTTCGGGACTCTAACGATATCAAAATGAGATCCACGAATCCTACACGCTCATGAGAACCATGAGATTATTTTAGAACCTTGACCGGTCCATTTTCCTGCCTGGCACGCGGCGTGTGGGTGCCTTAAATTTCAGGTGGAAAACTCCAAACCGCGAGCCAAGCTTCCTATCCTAGATGTAAACCCCATTCGAGCCACTTTTTTCTTGGACATACCAGAAAAATGGCGGAAGTGGCAATACAATCCAACAAAGCAGAATTTCAATTTCGTAGATCGAGCTACTTACGCTTCGGTGATCAATTCCTGCGAGCAGCTAGAGCTCGGAAAATAGGTGAGAAACCATACCTCACTTGCGGAATCGGTGGCGGACGGCCGAAGCGAAGCTTTCTGTCAAAGCCGCTTTCTCCTCGTTTCCGAAATCACTTGGTGGTGGTGGGACTGGTGGGGTAGGAAGAGGCCTCTTGCCAGTCAACTTTAGTGGCGGATGAGAGAACGGCCAAAGGTAGCCCGCTGTTTCAGCCGTCAACTAGAGGAGAAAGAGAGAGAGAGCGCGAGAGAGAGAGAGTGAGGGCAAATTTGACTTTTAACAAAAACCCTTTTGAAATATTTACGATTGTGCCCTGAGGGTATTTGGATCGTATCTCTCTCTGTTACAGCTCCGATTCAAGCCCTCTGGCGTCTCTGGACTCATCTACTCTATGCAACAGTACCAGAATTCCCAAATTCCTTTGGATAGGAATGACGAAATTACCTATCCCAAGGGTAAATTCGTAATTCCACTCAAATTAATTAAAACATGGGATAAATTTGGAGTCGGGGTGTTACACCAAATGATATCGGATTGAGTCCAAAACTTGGGGAACACCATAATATTGTGGGAGGAGTCATTTGGTTGGTTTGGAGTGAAATCCAATGGCTTAAACTATGCAATACACCAACCACTCCATTTCCGGAAGAACTTCGTACGAACCTGAATTGTCCGATTTCATGGACCAATCAATATCGGATGGAGTCCAAAACCTGGGGAACATCATAATATCGTGGGAGCAGTCGTTTGGTGGGTTTTGAGTGAAATCCATTCCCTAGAACTATACAATACACCAACCACTCCATTTGAATGAACTTTATACGAACAGAATTATCGATTTCATGGACCAATCGATATAGGATTGAGTCCAAGACATGGGGAACAACATAATATCGTGGGATGAGTCATTTGGTAGGTTTAGAGTGAAATCAATGGCTAAAACTATGCAATACACCAATTACTCCATTTCAGGACGAACTTCGAACTGAATTGTCCGATTTCATGGACCAATCGATCCGGATTGACTCTAAAATTTGGGGAACATCATAATATCGTGGGAGGAGTCATTTGGTGGGTTTGGAGAGAAATCCATTCCCTAGAACTATGCAATACACCAACGACTCCATTTGAGCGAACTTTGTCTGAAGTTGAATTGTGCGATTTCATGGACCAATAGATATCGGATCGACTCCTTAACTTGAGGAACACCATAATATGGTGGGAGGAGTCATTTGGTTGGTTTGGAGTGAAATCTAATGGCTAAGACTATGCAATACACCAACCTCTGCCCTTCAGGCGAACTTGTACGAACCTCAATTGTCGATTTCATGGACCAAGCGCTATCGGATTGAGTCCAAAACATGGGGAACATCATAATATCGTGGGGTTTTGAGTGAAATCCAGTCCCTAGAACTATGCAATACACCAACCACTCCATTTCAGAGCAAACTTGAACCAACCTGAATTGTCCAATTTCATGGAACAATCGACATCGGATCGACTCCAAAACTTGGGGAACACCATAATATCGTGGGAGGAGTCATTTGGTTGGTATGGAGTGAAATCCAATGGCTAAAACTATGCAATACACCAACCACTTCATTTGAGGACGAACTTCGTACGAACTGAATTGTCAGATTCAAGGACCAATCCATATAGAATTGAGTCCAAAATATGGGGAACATCATAATATCGTGGGAGGAGTCATTTCGTTGGTTTTGAGTGAAATCCAATCCCTAGAACTATGCAATACACCAACCACTCCATTTCAAAGCGAACTTGTACCAACTGGAATTGTCCGATTTCGTGGACCAATCGATATCGGATTGAGTCCCAAACTATGGGAACATCATAACATATTGGAAAGAGTCATTTGGTGGGTTTGGAGTGAAATCCAACCCCCAGATCTTTGCAATACACAACCACTCCATTTCAGAATGAACTTACGAACCTGAATTGTTTGATTTCATGGACCAATCGATATCGGATCGAGACCAAAACTTGGGGAACACTATAATATCGTCGGAAGAGTCATTTGGCGGGTTTGGAGTGAAATCCAATCGCTAAAACTATGCAATACACCAACCACTCCATTTCAGTACAAACTTTGTACGAACCTAAATTGTCTTATTTCATGGACCAATCAATATCGGATTCACTCCAAAACTTGGGGAACATCATAATATCGTGGAGGAGTCATTTGGTTGGTTTCGAGTGGAATCCAATGGCTAAAACTACACAATACACCAACCACTCCATTTCAGGACGAACTTCGTACGAACCTCAATTGTCCGATTCCATGGACCAATCGATGTCGGATTGAATCCAAAACCTGGGGAACATCATAATATCGTGGGAGGAGTCATTTGGTGGGTTTTGAGGGAAATCCATTCCCTAGAACTATGCAATACACCAACCACTCCATTTCGGAACGAACTTCATACGAACATGAATTGTGCGATTTCATGGACCAATCGATATCGGATCGACTCCAAAACTTGGGGAACACCATAATATCGTGGGAGGAGTCATTTGGTTGGTTTGGAGTGAAATCCAATGGCTAAAACTATGCAATACACCAACCACTCCATTTTAGGAATGAACTTCGTACAAACTGAATTGTCAGATTTGATGGACCAATCGATATGGGATTGAGTCAAAAACTTGGGGAACATCATAATATGGTGGGAGGAGTCATTTGGTGTGTTTCAAGTGAAATCGAATCTCAAGAACTAGGCAATACACCAACCACTCCATTTCAGAACGAACTACGAACTGAATTGTCGATTTCATGGACCAATCGATATGGGATTGAGTCCAAAACTTGGGGACATCATAATATTGGGGAGGAGTCATTTGGTGGGTTTTGGTGAAATCAATCTCAAGAACTAGGCAATACACCAACCACTCCATTTTAAAGCGAACTTCGTACTAAACTGAATTGTCCGATTTCATGGACCAATCGATATGGGATTGAGTCCAAAACTTGGGGAACAACATAATATGGTGTAAGGAGTCATTTGGTGGGTTTTGGTGAAATCAATCTCAAGAACTAGGAATGCATAAACCTTTCGATTTGAGCGAACTTGTCTGAATTGTCGATTTCATGGACCAATCGACATGAGATTGAGTCGAAAACTTGGGGAACATCATAATATGGTTGGATGAGTGATTTGGTGGGTTTGTGTGAAATCAAACCACAAGAACTACGCAATGCAACAACCACTCCATTTCAGAACGAACTTCATACAAACTGAATTGTCCGATTTTGTGGACCAATCGATTTGGCATTGAGTCCAAAACTTGGGGAACATCATGATATGGTGGGAGGAGTGATTTGGTGGGTTTTGGGTGGAATCGAATCTCAAGAACTATTCAATACACCAACCACTCCATTTCAGAGCGAACCGTACGAACTGAATTGTCCGTTTTCAAGGACCAATCGATATGGGATTGAGTCAAACTTGGGGAACATCATTATATGGTAGGAGCAGTCATTTGGTGGGTTTTCGGTGGCTAAAACTACAATACCTAACCCCTCCATTTGAGCAGAACTTCATCGAACTGAATTATCCGATTTCATGGACCAATCGATATTGGATTGAGTCCAAAACTTGGGGAACATCACAATATGGTGGGAGGAGTCATTTGGTGGGTTTCGAGTGAAATCCAATCTCAAGAACTAGGCAATACACCAACCACTCCATTTCTGAATGAACTTCATACGAAATTGAATCGTCCGATTTCATGGACTAATCGATATGGGATTGAGTCCAAAACTTGGGGAACATCATTATATGGTAGGAGGAGTCATTTGGTGGGTTTTGTGTGAAATCCAATCGCAAGAACTAGGCAATACACCAACCACTCTATCTCAGGCGAACATCGTCTGAAGAATTGTCCGATTTCATGGACCAATCTGATATGGGATTGAGTCCAAAACTTGGGGAACGTCATAACATGGTGGGAAGAGTCATTTGGTGGGTTTTGAGTGAAATCCAATCCCAAGAACTAGGCAATACACCAACCACTCCATCTTGAGCGAACTTACAAAACTGAATTGTCGTTTTATGGACCAATCGATATGGGATGGAGTCCAAAACTTAGGGTACATCATTATATGGTGGGAGGAGTCATTTTGTGAGTTTTGTGTGAAATCCAAAGGCTAAAACTACACAATACACCAACCTCTCCATTTGAGCGAACTTCGTACAAACTGAATTGTCCGATTTCATGGACCAATCGATATGGGATTGAGTCCAAAACTTAGGGAACATCATAATATGGTGGGAGGAGTCATTTGGTGAGTTTTGTGTGAAATCCAATGGCTAAAACTACGCAATTCACCAACCTCCGCATTTCAAAGCGAACTTCGTGCAGAACTGAATTATCCGATTTCATGGACCAATCGATATGGGATTGAGTGCAAAACTTGGGGAACATCAGAATATGGTGGGAGGAGTTATTTGGTGGGTTTTGAGTGAAATCCAATCTCAAGAACTAGGCAATACACCAACCACTCCACCTCAAAATGAACTTCGTATGAAACTGAATTGTCCGATTTCATGGACCAATCGATATGGGATTGAGTCTAAAACTTGGAAAACATCATAATATGGTCGGAGGATTCATTTGGTGGGTTTTGAGTGAATTCAAACCTCAAGAATGCAAGAACAACTCCATTTGAGCGAACCGTCAACTGAATTGTCCTTTTGCATGGACCAATCGATATGGGATTGAGTCCAAAACTTGGGGAACATCATAATATGGTGGGAGGAGTCATTTGGTGAGTTTTGTGTGAAATCCAATGGCTAAAACTACGCAATACACCAACCTCTGCATTTCAGAATGAACTTCGTACGAACTGAATTATCCGATTTCATAGACCGATCGATATGGGATTGAGTCCAAAACTAGGGGAACATCATAATATGGTTGGAGGTGTCATTTGGTGGATTTTGAGTGAAATCCAATCTCAAGAACTATGCAATCCACCAACCGCTCCATTTGAACAAATTTACGAACCTGAATTGTCCGTTTTCATGGACCAATCGATATGGGATTGAGTCCAAAACTTGGGGAACACCATAATATGGTGGGAGGAGTCGTTTGGTGGGTTTTGAGTGAAATCGAATCTTAAGAACTATGCAATACACCAACCACTCCATTTGAGCGAACTTCGAACTGAATTGTCTGTTTTCATGGACCAATCGATATGGGATTGAGTCCAAAACTTGGGGAACATCATAATATGGTGGGAGGAGTCATTTGGTGGGTTTTGAGGGAAATCAAACCTCAAGAACTATGCAATGCAACAACCACTCCATTTGAGCAGACTTACGAACTTCGTACGAACCTGAATTGTTTGATTTCATGGACCAATCGATATGGGATTGAGTCCAAAATTTGGGGAACATCATAATATGGTGGGAGGAGTCATTTGGTGGGTTTTGAGTGAAATCGAATCTCAAGAACTAGGCAATACACCAACCACTCCATTTTCATAACGAACTTCGTACGAAGCGGAATTGTCCGTTTCATGGACCAATCGATATGGGATTGAGTCCAAAACTTGGGGAACATCATAATATAGTGGGATGAGTCATCTGGTGGGTTTTGAGTGAAATCAACCATCAAGAACTATGCAATGCAACAACCACTCCATTTCAGAACGAACTTCGTAGGAACCTGAATTGTTCGATTTCATGGACCAATCAATATGGGATTGAGTCCAAAACTTAGGGAACATCATAATATGGTGGGAGGAGTCATTTGGTGGGTTTTGTGTGAAATCCAATTTCTAAAACTATGCAATACACCAACCTCTCCATTTCAGAACGAGCTTACGAACCTGAATTGTCCGATTTCATGTACCAATCGAAATGGGATTGGGTCCAAAACTTGGGAACATCATAATATGGTGGGAGGAGTCATTTGATAAGTTTTGAGTGAAATCCAATCTCAAGAACTAGGCAATACACTAACCACTCCATTTCAGAACGAACTTCATGAACCTGAATTGTCCGATTTCATGGACCAATCGATATGGGATTGAGTCCAAAACTGAGGGAACACCATAATATTGTGGGAGGAGTCATTTGGTGGGTTTTGAGTGAAATCAATCTCAAGAACTGGGCAACACACCAACCACTACATTTGAGCGAACTTAAATGCGAACAGATTATCTGTTTCATGGACCAATCGATATGGGATTGAGTCAAAACTTGGGAACATCATAATATGGTGGGAGGAGTCATTTGGTGGGTTTTGAGGGAAATCAAACCTCAAGAACTATGCAATACAACAACCACTCCATTTGAGCAGAACGAACTTCGAACTGAATTGTTTGATTTCATGGACCAATCGATATGGGATTGAGTCAAAACTTGGGGAACATCATAATATGGTGGGAGTCATTTGGTGGCTTTTGGTGAAATCAATATAAAGAACTAGGTAATACACAACCATTCCATTTGAGCGAACTCGACCACAGATTGTCAGATATCATGGACCAATCGATATGGGATTGAGTCCAAAACTTGGGGAAGATCATAATATGGTGGGAGGAGTCATTTGGTGGGTTTTGAGTGAAATCAATCTCAAGAACTAGGCCATACACCAACCACTCCATTTGAACGAACTTCATACGAACTGAATTGTCCGATTTCATGGACCAATCAATATGGGATTGAGTCCAAAACTGAGGAGCACCATAATATTGTGGGAGGAGTCGTTTGGGGTTTGGTGAAATCAATCCCAAGAACTGCAACACACCAACCACTCTATTTGAGCGAACTTCTGAATTATCCGATTTCATGGACCAATCGATACGGATTGAGTCAAAACACGGGAACATCATAATATGATGGGCGAAGTCATTTGGTGGGTTTTGAGTGAAATCAATGGCTAAAACTATGGGCAATGCACCAACCATCCATTTGAGCGAACTTCGTACGAACTTGAATTGTCCGATTTTATGGACCAATCGATGGGTGATTGGTCCAAAACTTGGGGAACATCATAATATGGTGGGAGGAGTCATTTGGTGGGTTTTGAGTGAAATCGAATATCAAGAACTAGGTAATACACCAACCATTCCATTTGAGCGAACTTCGTGCGAACTGAATTGTCCGATTTCATTGACCAATCGATATGGCATTGAGTCCAAAACTTGGGGAACATCATAATATGGTGGGAGGAGTCATTTGGTGGGTTTTGAGTGAAATCGAATATCAAGAACTAGGTAATACACCGACCATTCTATTTGAGCAGAACGAACTTACGAACCTGAATTGTCCGATTTCATAGAACAATCGATATGGGATTGAGTCCAAAACTTGGGGAACATCATAACATGGTGGGAGGAGTCATTTCGTGGGATTTGAGTGAAATCGAATCTCTAGAACTAGGCAATACACCAACCACTCCATTTCAGAGCGAACTTGTACGAACACAGAATTGTCGATTTCGTGGACCAATCGATATAGGATCGAATCCAAAACTTGGGGAACAACATAATATCGTGGGAGGAGTTATTTGGTTGGTTTGGAGTGAAATCCAATGGCTAAAACTATGCAATACACCAACCACTCTATTTGAGGATGAACTTCGTACGAACCTGAATTGTCGTTTCATGGACCAATCGATATAGAATTGAGTCCAAAATCTGGGGAACCTTATAATATCGTGGGAGGAGTCATTTATTGGGTTTTGAGTGAAATCCATTTCCTAAAACTATGCAATACACCAACCACACCATCTGAACGAACTGCGAACCAGATTGTTCAACCACGGAAGGAGTCGGTTTGTACTTTGGGAACATCATAACATATTGGAAGGAGTCATTGGTGGGTTTGGGTGAAATCAATCCCTAGAACTTTGCAATACACCAACCACTCGACTTAGAGCGAACTTCGTACGAACTTGAATTGTCCGATTTCATGGACCAATCGATATTGGATTGAGTCCAAAACTTGGGGAACATCATAATACCGTGGGAGGAGTCATTTGGGGGGTTTTGAGTGAAATCCATTCCCTAGAACTGTGCAATACAACAACCACTTCATCTCAAAACAAACTTCGTACGAACTGAATTGTCCAATTTCATGGACCAATCGATATAGGATCGAGTCCAAAACTTGGGGAACAACATAATATCGTGGGAAGAGTCATTTGGTTGGTTTGGAGTGAAATCCAATGGCTAAAACTATGCAATACACCAATCACTCTATTTGAGGAGAACTTGAACTGAATTATCGGTTTCATGGACCAATCGATGTCGGATTGAGTCCAAAACTTGGGAACATTATAATATGGTGGGAGCGGGGCGAACCGTGCGAACTGAATTATCGATTTCATGGACCAATCGATGCTCAATTGAGTCTAAAATCTGGGGAACATTATAATATCGTGGGAGGAGTCATTTATTGGGTTTTGAGTGAAATCCATTTCCTAGAACTATACAATACACCAACCACTCCATCTTAGAACGAACTTGTACGATCCAGAATTGTCTAATTTCGTAGACAAATCGATATCGGATTGAGTCCAAAACTTTGGGAACATCATAACATATTAGAAGGAGTCATTTGGTGGGTTTGGAGTGAAATCAATCCCAGAACTTTGCAATACACAACCACTCGACTTGGAGCGAACCGTGCGAACTGAATTGTCCGATTTCATGGACCAATCGATATCGGATCGAGTCCCAAACTTGGGGAACATCATAATATGTGGGAGGAGTCATTTGGTGGGTTTCGAGTGAAATCTAATGGCTAAAACTATGCAATACACCAACCACTCCATTTCAGGACAAACTTTGTACGAACCTGAATTGTCCAATTTCATGGACCAATCGATATCGGATTGACTCCAAAAGTTGGGGAACATCATAATATCGTGGGCGTAGTCATTTGGTTGGTTTCGAGTGGAATCCAACGGCTAAAACTATACAATACACCAACCACTCCATTTCAGGATGAACTTCGTACGAATGTGAATTGTCCGATTTCATGGACCAATCGATATCGAATTGAGTCAAAATTTGGGGAACATCGTAATATGGTGGGAGGAGTCATTTGGTTGGTTTGGAGTGAAATCCAATGGCTAAAACTATGCAATACACCAACAACTGCATTTCAAAATTAACTTAGAACTGAATTATCCGATTTCATGGACCAATCGATACTTGGATTGAGTCAAAACTTGGGAACATCATAATATCGTGGGAGGAGTCATTTGGGGGGTTTTGAGTGAAATCCATTCCCAGAACTGTGCAATACACCAACCACTTCATCTCGAACAAAGTTTGTCTGAATTGTCAATTTCATGGACCAATCGATATAGGATAGAGTCCAAAACTTGGGGACACCATAATATCGTGGGAGGAGTCATTTGGTTGGTTTGGAGTGAAATCCAATGGCTAAAACTATGCAATACACCAACCACTCCATTTGAGGAACTTAATGAACTGAATTGTCAGTTTCATGGACCAATCGATGTCGGATTGAGTCCAAAACTTGGGGAACATTATAATATGGTGGGAGGAGTAATTTTTTTTGGTTTGGAGTGAAATCCAATGGCTAAAACTATGCAATACACCAACCACTCCATTTGAACGAACTTGCGAATCTGAATTCTCCGATTTCATGAATCAATCGATATAGGATTGAGTCCAAAACATAAAGAATATCATAATATCATGGGAGGAGTCATTTGGTTGGTTTGGAGTGAAATCCAATGGCCAAGACCACGCAATACACCAACCACTCCATTTAAGGGCGAACTTCGTACGAACCTAAATTGTCCGATTTCATGGGCCAATCGATATCGGATTGAGTCCAAAACTTCGGGAACATCATAACATATTGGGAGGAGTCATTTCGTGGGTTTGGGAAATCTCATCCCAGAACTATGCAATACACCAACACCTCCATTCAAAAGCGAACCGTCGAACACAGGTTGTCCGATTTCATGGACCAAACGATATCGAATTGAGTCCCAAACTTTGGGAATATAATACTATGGTGGGAGGATTTATTTGGTTGGTTTGGAGTGAAATCTAATGGCCAAAACTACGCAATACACCAACCACTCCATTTGAGCGAGCTTAAATGCGAACTGTATTCTCCGATTTCATGAACCAATCGATATCAGATTGAGTCCAAAACTTGGGGAACATCATAACGTATTGGGAGGAGTCATTTGGTGGGTTTGGAGTGAAATCCAATCCCCAGAACTATGCAATACACCAACCACTCCATTTCATAACGAACTTGTCGAACCTAAATTGTCCGATTTCTTGGACCAATCGATGTCAGATTGAGTCCGAAACTTGGCGAACATAATAATATGGTGGGAGGAGTTATTTGGTGGGTTTGGAGTGAAATCAAATGGCTAAAACTATGCAATACACCAACCAGTCCATTTCAAAGCGAACTTACGAGCTGAATTGTCGATTTCATGGACCAATCGATATCGGATTGACTCCAAAACTTGGGAACATCATAATATCGTGCGGAGTCATTTGGTTGGTTTTGAGTGGAATCAATGGCTAAAACTATACAATACACCAACCACCCCATTTGGGATGAACTTCGTCAGAACACAGAATTCTCCGATTTCATGGACCAATCGATATAGGATTGAGTCCAAAACTTAAGGAACATCATAATATCGTGGGAGGAGTCATTTGGTTGGTTTGGAGTGAAATCAATGGCTAAAACCATGCAATACACCAACCACTCCATTTGGGACGAACTTAATACGAACCTAAATTGTCCGATTTCATGGACCAATCGATATCGGATTGAGTCAAAACTTGGGAAACATCATAACATATTGGGAGTAGTCAAAACACAGTAACTATGGGTCGTGCGACCAAAATGCCAAACATTAACATAAACCTAAGCCCTAACGTGGTGCGGCGATAGCTGTAGGCTGCCTACATACCTTTCTTGAGGATCAAGCCACATGTAGTTCTTTCCTCATTCTGTCCTTGTAGCGAAGCATTTTAGGGCTGACCATTACGGGATATCAGGGACTCCGTTTCACGATCCGTCAACTACTATACGATCTTGGAAAGTCTAGATTAACATACTTGGAATTAACTACGATCTAACGGTTCAAGCGTATTGAGCAGGGAATCATCTGATGGCGAGACCGTTCGGAGTTCAAGCGATATCGAATTAAGATCCGAAAAATTATCTGCTCGTGAGGACTAGGAGATCATTCAAGGATTGGTCCCCACCTCTGCTCCGCACTTGCCCACAGCGTGGTGCCTAAGCGATAGCCGCGGAAAATCTCA
Source organism: Prunus mume (assembly GCF_029339155.1). Taxonomy (NCBI): domain Eukaryota; kingdom Viridiplantae; phylum Streptophyta; class Magnoliopsida; order Rosales; family Rosaceae; genus Prunus; species Prunus mume. Next base: position 10,399,536 of record NC_142702.1, read on the forward strand.
ACACCTCGGCTCAGACTCCTATCCTAGATAAAACACCCTATTTGGAACCACTTTTGTTCTTGGACCTACCCCAAAAACTGGCCGGAAGGGGCGAAACAGTGACCGAAAACCTGCTGAAACCTGGCTCGTAAATCGGGCTATCTACGCTAAATTTCTGAAATCCTACCTAACCAACAGGTAGAACATGAAAAATAGCTAGAAATCTATACCTCACTCGTCCGATTTGGTGGCGGACGACGGAGAACAAAGCTTGCAAGTTTGTCAAAACTGTCCAGCACCGCCTCTTTTGCGGCTGTTTCTGGCGACTATGGCCGTGGATCGAGGCGGAGAAGGGCTGGGGTTGAAAGAGGGAAGTTTGGTGGTTCGTTTGGCACTGGTCTTGCCTGAATCGGAGGTCGGAGCTGAGAGAAAACAGCTCCCAAAGTCGGCTGGTCGCCCTGGATGAGGAGAAGAAAACTGGGTTTATAAAATCTGAACTTTGAAATATTTACGGTTATGCCACTGAACTTCTTTTGATCGTAACTCCTTCGTTACAATTCCGATTTGAGTCCACTACATGTCTACGGACTCGTTTCATCGCGCTCTACGCAATGGTACAACTGAAATTCCTAAATTCCTTCCTGATCAAAAAGTCAACTTTAAACTAATAAAATATTCTAAGGGTATAAGTGTCTTTTACCATAATAAATTAATAATTAAATATTAATTAAGGACCGGGTTGTTACAATCTACCCCTTTACAAAAATTTCGTCCTCAATTTTGCTTACCTCACTTTGGAGAGGTAAGGGTACTAGGCATCTGATACTTGGGTTCTCAAGTCTGCTCTTCTAATCTTTACTCACCACTACATCTCAATAAGTGCATCTATAGGGCAATCAATAAAATCTGAAGGCCACACATTTATATCTGAAAACCTAAGTGGCTTAAGAAAATATAAAACTCTGAAAAGAACTGATAACTAGTGAATTTCGATAAATTTAAAACTCTGCTGCCATGAATCCCATATTTAGCTAAAATCCTATTTCCTCCGAGTGTCGACACCTGCTAATGTTGGGCACAAAAGATTAATTTGCCTTTTTAACTGAAATTAGAAATTATAGTGTGACTTCTACAGAAAATTCGGCAAAGTCTCACATAAGTGACATTTCCAAAAACACATTACACTTGTAAAAGAAATATATATATATATATATATATTTATATAACTCATCTGCCAGCATGCATTAAATCATATCCAAGCAATCAAGCATCATAATATTCTGGCCTCAGGCCACAACAATTAAAATAAAATCAATTTGCTCACAAGATTCATCTCAACTTTCAGATCAATAGAAATACTCTGGCAATCTCAAATATTCTAACTCGTGCATTCTTACTTATGCATGATTATCAAATAGTAGTTCTGCTGAAAAATATTAAATGTATAATTCATCCTGCTCTGTAATCCTGACTGGACTCGGAGACATCTGGTCAACTGATCCAATTACAGCTCCCGTTCAGAATAACTATAAAACTCGTGGGGCAACATATTTAATACCATATCCAATAATAACAATTAAAGTCATAGATAAATTAAAGCAAACTGGATTAAGATAAAATAGGCAAGCTCTGAATATCTTTATATCGACCTCACTTAAGATTTATAAATAAACATATATGTGTATATATATATATATATAGTGCTTGTAAAACAATTGTGATATTAAAGCAAATAGTGGTAATTGTATAAAATCCTTAATTTAGTTTAAAAGCATCTCAAAACTGAAATTCTCTCCACCTAGGCATACCCCCATATCTGATCCGTCAATTCCTGGAGTCAATTCCCCTGGCAGGTCTCGGTGACACAAAGTCAACTTTGAGCCGCAAAGTAGCGAGATTGGGGACCGTAGTCAGCTGATCTGCAACTGGCAGTCTCGGAGACACCTCTCAATCCGAGCCATGGCACCACGGTCAGGCGTCCCGAACTCGTGGGGCAAAATAAGCTGTCTCTCAAGGCAGGGGGGTATCCTATGGTGGGTTTGAAAACCATAATCTGTTATTTACATAAACTTTCAATAAACTGATTCTCAACTGAACTTATTCAATAAACTGATTCTCATCTGAACTTAAAATATATCTAGATATATAATATATATATATATATATCAAAATTTGATAAAAATCAAAAGTTATAATTCTTCCTTCTCAATCACTGAATATATGCATCAACTACTTAGCTAGTTGGTCAATCACCTTACTCTCTGCTGAGCATATCATTCCAATAATAAATTTATACCCTTACAACACAATTAATCATATGAACGAATATAAAGGTGATGAATAAACCGATAATTAAATACTGATCTTGCTAAACCTCAGTTCTCGACACATAAGCATATAATAACATGTATAACAAGGTTTTCAAATGAAAACCTCAACAAATTTTTTCAAACTCTAGCCACACCAACAAGATAAAATAACATAAGAAAAGTCCAACAATTCCTCAAAATAAGGATGCACAAGTAATGTTGTGTCTACAGGAAGTTAACCTCTTGCTCTGATACCAATTGAAACAACTGACCCAATTTGCACTTTGGAATCGGTGGAAACCTGTTTAAAATTGACACCTCGTAACTATGGGTAAATGCTGACCAAAATGCCACGAAAATAGTAACATAAACCACAGGCCCTAACTTGTGGCTGCGGCTTGATAGCGTAGTCTCACGTACCTTTCACGAGGATCAAGCCACACGTAGTTCTTTCCTCTGTTCTGTCCTATAACATGTTTTAGGGCTGAACATTCTGGAGTATCCGGGACTCCGTTTTACGATCCGTCAACTACTATACGATCACAGGAAAGTCTAGATTAACATACTTGGAATTAACTCGATCTAGCGGTTCAAGCGTATTGAGCAAGGAATCATACGATGGCGAGACCGTTCGAGTTCAAGCGATATCCGAATTAAGATCCGCAAAATCCTACGCGCTCGTGAGAACTAGGAGATCATTCTAGGACTGGCTGTGGTCCCCACCCTACTGCTCACGCGCCGCCCACGCGGGCGGTGCGTGGTGCCTAAGCGATAACAGCTTCGCCGGAAAATCTCAACACTTCGGCTCAAGACTCCTATCCTAGGTAAAACACCCTATTTGGAACCCCTTTTGTTCTTGGACCTACCCCAAGCTGGCCGGAAGTGGTCAAAGCAGTGACCGAAAACCTGCAGAAACCTAGCTCGTAAATCGAGCTATCTACGCTGGAAATTTCTGAAATCCTACCTAACCAACAGCTAGAACATGAAAAATAGCTAGAAATCCATACCTCACTCGTCCGATTTGGTGGCGGACGCGGAGAAACAAAACTTGGTTTTGTCAAAATCGTACCCTTTGTTGACTGTTTCCGGCGACTATGGCCGTGGATCGAGAGTGGAGAAGGGCTGGGTTTGAAAGAGGAAGTTTGGTGGTTCGTTTGGCACTGGTCTTGCTTGAATCGGAGGTCGGAGCTGAGAGAAAACAGCTCCCAAAGTCGGCTGGTTGCCCTGGATGAGGAGAAGAAAACTGGGTTTATAAAATTTGAACTTCGAAATATTTACGTTTATGCCACTGCACTTCTTTTGATCGTAACTCCTTCGTTACAATTCGATTTGAGTCCATTACATGTCTCTGGACTTCGTTTAACGCGCTCTACGCATAGCGTTAGAACTGAAATTCCTAAATTCCTTCCTAGTCAAAAAGTCAACTTTTAAACTAATAAAATATTCTAAGGGTATAAGTGTCTTTTACCAGAATAAATTAATAATTAAATATTAATTAAGGACCGGGTTGTTACATCAGGTTTCTACGAAGTTCATTCCGAAATGCAGTGGTTGGTGTATTGCATAGTTCTAGAGATTGGATTTCACTCCAAACCCTCCAAATGACTCCTCCCACCATATGATGATGTTCCCCACGTTTTGGACTCAATCCGGTATCGATTGGTCCATGAAATCGGACAATTCAGGTTGTCGAAGTGCATTATGAAATGGGGTGGTTGGTGTATTCCATAGTTTTAGCCATTGGATTTCACTCCAAACAACCAAATGACTCCTCCCACGATATTATGATGTTCCCCAAGTTTTGGACTCAATCCGATATCGATTGGTCCATGAAATCGGACAATTCAGGTTCGCATGAAGTTCGTTCGAAATGGAGTTGTTGGTGTTTTGCATAGTTTAAGCCATGGTTTCCTCCAAACCAACCAAATGACTCCTCCCATGATATTATGATGTTCCTAAGTTTTGGACTCAATCGATATCGATTGGTCCATGAAATTGGACAATTGAGTTCCTGAAGTTCGTTCGAAATGGACTAGTTGGTGTATTGCATAGTTTTAGCCCTTGGATTTCACTCCAAACCAACCAAATGACTCCTCCCAGGATATTATGATGTTCCCCAAATTTTGGACTCAATCCGATTTCAATTGGTCCATGAAATCAGACAATTCAGGTTCATACGAAGTTCATTTTGAAATGGAGTTGTCGGTCTATTACATAGTTCTAGAGATTGAATTTCCTCCAAACCACTGGAAATGACTCCTCCCACCATATTATGATGTTCCCCTTGTTTTTGACTCAATTCTATATCAATTGTTACTTGAAATCGGACAATTCAGGTTCGTAAATCGAAGTTTGTTATGAAACGTAGTGGTTGGTGTATTGAATATTTTTGGCCATTGGATTTCTCTCCAAACTAACCAAATGACTCCTCCCACGATATTATGATGTTCTCGAAGTTTTGGACTCAATCCAATATCGATTGGTACTGAAATCGGACAATTCAGGTTACGAGTTCGTTATGAAACGGAGTGGTTGATGTATTGAATAGTTTTGTATTGGATTTCCTCCAAACCAACCAAATGACTCCTCCCACGATATTATGTTGCTCCTCAAGTTTTGGATTCAATCCAATATCGATTGGTCCATGAAATCGGATAATTCAGGTTCATACGAAGTTCGTTTTGAAATGGAGTTGTTGGTGTATTGCATAGTTTTAGCCGTTAGATTTCACTCCAAACCAACCGAATGACTCCTCCCACGATATTATGATGTTCCTCAAGTTTTGGACTCAATCCAATATCGATTGGTCCATGAAATCGGATAATTCATGTTCGTACGAAGTTCATTTTGAAATGGAGTTGTTGGTGTATTGCATAGTTTTAACCATTATATTTCACACCAAACCAACGAAATGACTCCTCCCATGATATTATGATGTTCCCCAAGTTTTGGGCTCAATCCCGTATCGATTGGTCCAGGAAATTGGACAATTGAGTTAAGTTCGTTATGAAACGCGAGTGGTTGGTGTATTACATAGTTTTAGCCATTGGATTTCACTCCAAACCAACCAAATGACTCCTCCCACGATATTATGATGTTCCCCACGTTTGGACTCCATCGGATATAGATTGGTCCACGAAATCAGACGATTGAGATTGCACAAAATTTGTTCAAATGGAGTGGCTGGTGTATTGCATAGTTCTACCGATAGGATTTCCTCCAAACCCTCAAATGACTCCTGCCCGATATTATGATGTTCCCTAAGTTTTGGACTCAATCCGATCACGATTGGTCCATGAAATCGGACAATTGAGTTATAAAGTTCGTTCTAAAATGGAGTGGTTCTTGTGTTGCAGAGTTCTAGAGATTGGATTCACTCAAAATCCTCAAATGTCTCCTCCACCATATTATGACGTTCCCCATGTTTGGGACTCGATCCGATATCGATTGGTCCATGAAATCGGACAAATCAGCTTCGTACGAAGTTCGTTATGAAACGGAGTGGTTGGCGTATTGAATAGTTTTGGCCATTGGATTTCACTCCAAACCAACCAAATGACTCCTCCCACGATATTATGATGTTCCTCAAGTTTTGGACTCAATCCAATATCGATTTGTCCATGAAATCGGATAATTCAGGTTCGTACGAAGTTCGTTTTGAAATGGAGTTGTTGGTGTATTGCATAGTTTTAGCCATTGGATTTCACTCCAAACCAACCAAATGACTCCTCCCACGATATTATGATGTTCCCCAAGTTTTGGACTCAATCCAATATCAATTCGTCCATGAAATGGACAATTCGGTTAATCTGAAGTTCGTTATGAAACGGAGTGGTTGGTGTATTGCATAGTTTTAGCCATTGGATTTCCTCAAACCAACCAAAGACTCCTCCCACGATATTATGATATTCCCGTTTTGGACTCAATCCGACCTCTTAATAATGTATTCTCTCTTTCTAGGTAGAGGCATAGAAAGAGAACTCCGGGATCATTAACTACGAGACCACCAAAGACAAGAAAAGAAAGAAGGGAGGTAGCAGCCAATAGATCTATCTACTAGTCTGGGAAGAAAATGGATATGGATTGGTCCATCAAATTGGACAATTCAGGATTGTGCAAAGTTCGTTCTGAAATGGAGTGGTTGGTGTATTGCATAGTTCTAGATATAGGATTTCACTTCAAACCCTCCAAATGACTCCTCCCACCATATTATGATGTTCCCCATGTTTTGGACTCAATCTGATATCGATTGGTCCATGAAATCGGACAATTTAGGTTCGTACGAAGTTCGTTCTGAAATAGAGTGGTTGGTGTATTGCATAGTTTTAGCCATTGGAATTCACTTGAAACCAACCAAATGAATCCTCCCGCGATATTATGATGTTCCCCAAGTTTTGGACTCAATCGTACGATTGGTCCATGAAATCGGACAATTCAGTTTGTATGAGTTCGTTCGAAATGGATTGGGGTGTTGCATAGTTCTAGAGATTGGATTTCACTCGAAATACTCCAAATGACTCCTTCCACCATATTATGACGTTCCCCATGTTTGGGACTCAATCCGATATCGATTGGTCCATGAAATCGGACAAATCAGGTTCGTACGAAGTTCGTTATAAAACGGAGTGGTTGGTGTATTGAATAGTTTTGGCCATTGGATTTCACTCCAAACTAACCAAATGACTCCTCCCACGATATTATGATGTTCCTCAAGTTTTGGACTCAATGCAATATTGATTGGTCCATGAAATCGGATAATTCAGGTTCACCCGAAATTGGTTTGGAAATGGAGTTGTTCGTGTATTGCATAGTTTTAGCCATTGGATTTCCTCCAAACAAACCCAATGACTCCTCCCACGATATTATGATGTTCCCCAAGTTTTGGACTCAATCCGATATAGATTGGTCCATCAAATCGGACAATTTAGGATTGTACAAAGTTCGTTCTGAAATGGAGTGGTTGGTGTATTGCATAGTTCTAGATATAGGATTTCACTTCAGACCCTCCAAATGACTCCTCCCACCATATTATGATGTTCCCCATGTTTTGGACTCAATCCGATATCGATTGGTCCATGAAATCGGACAATTCAGGTTCGTACGAAGTTCGTTCTGAAATAGAGTGGTTGGTGTATTGCATAGTTTTAGCCATTGGAATTCACTTGAAACCAACCAAATGACTCCTCCCGCGATATTATGATGTTCCCCAAGTTTTGGACTGAATTAGATATGGATTGGTCCATGAAATCGGACAATTCAGGTTTGTAAGTACTTCGTTCTGAAAATGGAGTGGCTGGTGTATTGCATAGTTCTAGAGATTGGATTTCAGTCCAACCCCCCCAAATGACTCCTCCCACCATATTATGACGTTCCCCATGTTTTGGACTCAATTCGATATCGATTGGTCCAAGAAATCGGACAATTCAGGTTCGTACGAAGTTCGTTACAAATAAGTGGTTGGTGCATTGCATAGTTTTAGCCATTGGAATTCACTCCAAACAACAAATGACTCCTCCCCGATATTATGTTGTTCCCAAGTTTTGAACTCAATCCGATACGGATTGGTCCATGAAATGGACAATTGAGTTTGTCTGAAGTTCGTTAAAATGGAGTGGTGATGTATTGCATAGTTCTAGAATTGGATTTCAAAATCCTCAAATGACTCCTCCCACCATATTATGGCGTTCCCCATGTTTTGGACTCAATCCGATATCGATTCGTCCATGTAATTGAACAATTCAGGTTCGTTGCGAAACGGAGTGGTTGGTGTATTGAATAGTTTTGGCCATTCGATTTCACTCCAAACCAACCAAATGACTCCTCCCACGATATTATGATGTTCCTCAATTATAAACCCAGAATATTCATGTTAGGTTACATCGAAGTCCTAGTTATGAATTTAGCTACTCATAATGGAAATGAAACTTAAACAGAAATGAGAAAACATAATGAATGCAATAAGAGTGGAAAAACCCATTTCTGAAGTTACTTGTGGTGTCCAAGGCTTCTCCAAGTGCTTCTCCACGTCTAATGCTGCTCCAAGAGCTTCCTCACATCTAGAGTATGGCAACTAAAGAGGTGATTTGGGATGAGTTTGGGTGAGTGGTGATGGCAGAGAAAGAGGAAATTCGTAGGGAAGCGGAAGGAAGGCTTGTTGGGTGTTTTGGTGATTTAGGACTGAATGGAGTGTTTGGGAAGGATAGGAGTGTTAGAGGATGGCTAAAGTGAATTTTAGGCTGAATGGAGTGACTCCTTTGAATGAGTGTGCATCACTTTATTTATAGAGTGCAAATTCATGCTCCCCTTTGTTTAGTGAAGCACACCCATTCCTTGTTCCCATTTACAGCTGCCATTAGGTTCCCATGCTGCTTGATTTGATGTGTAGCCCATGCCTCTAGAAATATAAGCTGCCCATGCCTCTTGGAATGTCAGCTGCCCATGCCTTCTGAGTTTCCATCTGTCTTGTCACACATAGCTCAACAATATGGTTGCATTCTGAACATGGTGTGCATTTGATGGGCTCACAGTTGGGGTTGACTTAATCAATTGATACATTTGGTAGTCCATCTTGAAGTTCAGACTCTCATCTTTCCAAGCACATATTATATGGGCCAATCAATGTTGAAGAAAGACGTTAGGCCAAATTAGTTGCTAACCATCTGCTCGTTTTGCACCATTTTGCATCTTTTCTTATCCAAAGGCACCATTGCTACCTAAGGCTCAATGGCTGAATGATAACGAAAAGGATTAAAAGCACACGTTTGACTCAATAACATAGCAAATCATAAGTTAGAAGGGTACAAATGATATGCAATTGTGAAGCGATCAAATGCCCCTAGACCTAGATTTTGCTAGTCCTCAAGGCAAAACCAAAAAAACAAAGTAAAAACAAAACAACAAGTTTAACTAAACCATTCTGGGGTAACTTGATTGCATTGAGCATATGCAACAAGCCTTTAAACCTCTAGGCATCCTAGTAGGAGGGAGTTGTGTCTCTGAGGGTTTATGAAGCGATACCTACAAACGCTTTCGACTCTACAAAACAAAGGTTGAAAACTTCTTTGAAAGCGACTAATGAAAATGAAAGAAAACTTTAATCATACCTCCAACATGAGTTGCCAAGATAGATGATCAATAAGTGTAAAGTGGAAGCTATGCTCAAAGGCACATGGATTCAAAGTAAACATACTCAAATCTTGAAGGAAGAACATGCTTCAACTCTAATTCTCACATATAGCACTCAATCACTCGGAACCTATGGTTTTATTCTCTCAAGCGAGCATAAGTGAGTATATGAAATAAAGCACGATATTTGGTTAGATCTTATGAAGGAATCAAAACTAAGAATAGAGATACACACATACATACAGCACCATGAATACATCCTCAAAGATCAGCTAGGTCTTTCACAGTTGTAATGAATGCTAAGGTTAGAAATGGAAGAGTTGGAAAGAGCACAATGCAAGAACATACCAAGGTTGCATTCTTCATTGATCTGCAAGGTATCATTGATTTAGAATGATATGGCTGCAACTTCATAGCATCATCGGCATAGACCTTATATTTCACATTTAGATCAAATCGAAACACTTTCCCGAAACACTTTCTCTTTATCTTTCTTATTTGCTGACTTGATCTACTTCTTCTTTAACTTCATTGCCTGATTCACACAATTTACATTTATGCATGTGGCAGCAACTTCCTTGCTTCAAACTTTATCTTGGCACACCTTAGTATATTTCTCGCTATAGGGTATGGCTATAATAGGTTAAATATCTCAGATTGAGATACAAGGTTAGGGAATTATGAGGGTGATAGAAGAAAAAGGCTTAAGTGTTTGGCTGCAAGAGGTGATGGAACACGAATGGGTAGGGTGAAAAGCCTGAGAGAATGGTTATACACACATAGCCTAGCATCACTTCATTGAGTTCATTCATGAATGAGAGCCACCTGATATCTGCAAGAGAATCATCCTTAGTATTCAATCAAAATGGAACAATGAGATCATTTAGAGTGAATTGAAGAAAATAAGTAGAGATGAGGAATAGAAACACTTTAAACCCTCTCAAGAATGCAATTAGGCTCGAAATAGCTCACTAGGGTAGTCTCACTATTCTCCTTCAAGAATCAGGCATGGTACCTTAGCCACAAGAATTCTAAGAGCAAAAGCTTTGTGAAGTATAACATTTGATATGAAATCTCAAGGACAATTCAGGTTTGTACGAAGTTCGTCTTGAAATGGAGTGGTTGGCGTATTGCATAGTTCTAGAGATTGGATTTCACTCCGAACCCTCCAAATGACTCCTCCCACCATATTATGATGTTCCCCATGTTTTGGACTCAATCCGATATCGATTGGTCCATGAAATCGGACAATTCAGGTTCGTACAAAGTTTGTTCTTAAACGGAGTGGTTGGTGTATTGCATAATTTTAGCCATTGGATTTCACTCCAAACCAACCAAATGACTCCTCCCACGATATTATGATGTTCCCCATGTTTTGGACTCAATCCTATATCGATTGGTCCACGAAATCGGACAATTCAGGTTCGTACGAAGTTCGTTGAAATGGAGTGGTTAGTGTACTTGCATAGTTCTAGATATTGTATTTCACTCCAAACCCCCAAATGACTCCTCCCACCATATTATGACGTTCCCCATGCGTTGGACTCAATTCGATTTCGATTGGTCCATGAAATCGGAAATTGAGGTTAAATGCAAGTTCGTTCGAAATGGAGTGGTTGTGTATTCCATAGTTCTAGAGATTGGATTTCACTCAAAACCCTCCAAATGACTCCTCCCACGATATTATGATGTTCCCCAAGTTTTGACTCAATCCGATTTCGATTGGTCCATGAAATCGGACAATTGAGTTCACGAAGTTTGTTAAAATGGAGTGGTTGTTGTATTGCATAGTTCTAGATATTGGATTTCACTCAAAACCAAAATGACTCCTCCCACCATATTATGATGTTCCCCATGTTTTGGACTCAACCCTATATCGATTGGTCCATGAAATCGGACAATTCAGTTAAATCGAAGTTTCTTACGAAACGGGTGGTTGGTGTATTGCATAATTTTAAACATTGGATTTCACTCCAAACCAACCAAATGAGTCCTCCCATGATATTATGATGTTCCCCAAGTTTTGACTCAATCCGATTTCGATTGGCCCATGAAATCGGACAATTAAGGTTAAACGAGTTCGTTACAAATGTGGTTGGAGTATTGCATAGTTCTAGAGATTGGATTTCACTCAAAACCTCCAAGACTCCTCCCACGATATTATGATGTTCCCCTAGTTTAGGACAAAATCCGATTTTATTGGTCCATGAAATCGGACAATTCGAGTTTGTCGAGTTCGTTACTGAAATGGAGTGCTTGGTGTATTGCATAGTTTTAGAGATTGAATTTCACTCAAAACCCTCCAAATGACTCCTCCCACCATATTATCTTCTTCCCCATGTTTTGGACTCAACCGATATCGGTTAGTCCATGAAATCGGACAATGCAGGTTCGTACTAAGTTTGTTACGAAATGGAGTGGTTGGTGTATTGCATAATTTTAGCCATTGGATTCCTCCAAACCAACCAAATGACTCCTCCCTCGATATTATGATGTTCCACATGTTTTCAACTCAATCCGATTTCGATTGGTCCATGAAATCGGACAATTGAGGTTCGTACGAAATTCGTTCTTAAATGGAGTGGTTGGTGTATTGCATAGTTCTAGGGTGGATTTCACTCAAAACCCCAAATGACTCCTCCCGATATTATGATGTTCCCAAGTTTTGACTCTATCCGATGTCGATTTGTCCAAATCGGACAATTAAGGTTCGCACAAGTTTGTTCTTAAATGCAGTGGTTGGTGTATTGCATAGTTTTAGCCATTGGATTTCACTCCAAACCAACCAAATGACTCCTTCACGATATTATGATGTTCCCCAAGTTTTGGACTCAATCCGATTTCGATTGGTCCATGAAATCGGACAATTCAGGTTAAATCGAAGTTCGTTTCTAAAATGGAGTGGTTGGTGTATTGCATAGTTCTAGAGATTGGATTTCACTCAAAACCCTCAGTGACTCCTCCCGATATCATGATGTTCGCCCAAGTTTTGGATTCAATCCGATTCGATTGGTCCATGAAATCCGACAATTCAGGTTCGTAAATGCGAAGTTCGTTCTAAAATAAAGTGGTTGGTGTATTGCATAGTTCTAGAGATTGGATTTCACTCAAAACCCTCCAAATGACTCCTCCCACCATATTATGATGTTCCCCAGGTTTTGGACTCAATCCTATATCGATTGGTCCATGAAATCAACAATTCAGGTTCGTACGAAGTTCGTTCTAAAATGGTTGGTGTATTGCATAGTTTTAGCCATTTGACTTCACTCCTAACCAACCAAATAACTCATCCACCATATTATGATGTTCCCCATGTTTTGGACTCAACACTATATCGATTGGTCTATGAAATAGGACAATTCAGGTTCGTACTGAAGTTTCTTAAAGCGGAGTGGTTGGTGTATTGCATAATTTTAAACATTGGATTTCACTCCAAACCAACCAAATGAGTCCTCCCATGATATTATGATGTTCCCCAAGTTTTCGACTCAATCCGATTTCGATTGGTCCATGAAATCCGGACAATTCAGGTTTGTACGAAGTTCGTTCTGAAATGGAGTGGTTGGTGTATTGCATAGTTCTAGAGTTGGATTTCAGTCAAAACCCTCCAAGTGACTCTGATGTTCCCCAAGTTTTGGACTCAATCCGATTTCGATTGGTCCATGAAATCGGACAATTGGTTAAGCGAAGTTCGTTCTGAAATGGAGTGGTTGGTGTATTATAGTTCTAAGTTGGATTTCCTCAAAACCCTCCGAAAATGACTCCTCCGATATTATGATGTCCCCAAGTTTTGGATTCAATCCGATTCGATTGGTCCATGAAATCGACAATTGAGGTTAAACAGTTCGTTCTGAAATAAAGTGGTTGGTGTATTGCATAGTTCTAGAGATTGGATTTCACTCAAAAGCCTCCAAATGACTCCTCCCACCATATTATGATGTTCCCCAGGTTTTGGACTCAATCCTATATCGATTGGTCCATGAAATCGGACAATTGAGTTCGTCTGGTTCATTTTGAAATGGAGTGGTTGGTGTTTTGCCTAGTTTTAGCCCTTGGATTTCACTCCAAACCAACTAAATGACTCCTCCCACGATATTATGACATTCCCCAAGTTTTCGACTCAATCCGATTTCGATTGGTCCATGAAATCGGACAATTAAGGTTTGTACTGAAGTTCGTTACTGAAATGGAGTTGTTGGTGTATTGCATAGTTCTAGAGATTGGATTTCACTCAAAACCCTCCAAATGACTCCTCCCAACATATTATGATGTTCCCCATGTTTTGGACTCAACCCAATATCGATTGGTCCATGAAATCGGACAATTCAGGTTCGTCTGAAGTTTGTTAAAGCAGTGGTTGGTGTATTGCATAGTTTTAGCCATTTGACTTCACTCCTAAACCAACCAAATGACTCATCCGCGATATTATGGTGTTCCCCAAATTTTGGACTCATTCCGATTTCGATTGGACCATGAAATCGGACAATTAAGTTCGTACGAAGTTTGTTATCAAATGGAGTGGTTGGTTTATTGCATAGTTCTAAAGATTGGATTTCACTCAAAACCCTCCAAATGACTCGTCCCGCGACATTGTGATGTTCCCCAAGTTTTCGACTCAATCCAATTTCGATTGGTCTATGAAATCCGACAATTCGGGTTCGTAAATGCGAAGTTCGTTCTGAAATGGAATGGTTGGTGTATTGCATAGTTCTAGAGATTGGATTTCACTCAAAACCCTCCAACTGACTCCTCCCACCATATTATGATGTTCCCCAAGTTTTGGACTCAATCCGATTTCGATTGGTCCAAGAAATCGGACAATTAAAGTTCATACGAAGTTCGTTCTGACACGGTGTGGTTGGTGTATTGCATAGTTCTAGAGATTGGATTTCCACTCAAAACCCTCCAAGTGACTCCTCCCACGATATTATGATGTTCCCCAAGTTTTGGACTCAATCCGATTTCGATTGGTCCATGAAATCGGACAATTCAGTTTCGTACGAAGTTCGTTCTAAAATGGAGTGGTTGGTGTATTGCATAGTTCTAGAGATTGGATTTCATTCTAAAACCCTCCGAAATGACTCCTCCCGCAATATGATGATGTCCCCAAGTTTTGGACTCAATCCGATTTCGATTGGTCCATGAAATCGGACAATTGAGGTTAAATGCGAAGTTCGTTCTAAAATAAAGTGGTGGTGTATTGCATAGTTCTAGAGATTGGATTTCACTCAAAACCCTCTAATGACTCCTCCCACCATATTATGATGTTCCCCAGGTTTTGGACTCAATCCTATATCGATTGGTCCATGAAATCGGACAATTGAGGTTCGAGTTCGTTTGAAATGGAGTGGTTGGTGATTGCCTAGTTTTAGCCCTTGGATTTCACTAAACCAACTAAATGGCTCCTCCCACGATATTATGATCGTTCCCAAGTTTTGACTCAATCCGATTTCGATTGGTCCATGAAATCGGACAATTAAGGTTAAATCGTAGGAGTTCGTTAAAATGGAGTGGTTGGTGTATTGCATAGTTCTAGAGATTGGATTTCCTCAAAACCATCCAAATGACTCCTCTCACCATATTATGATTTCCCCATGTTTTGGACTCAACCCAATATCGATTGGTCCATGAAATCGGACAATTCGAGTTAAATACGAGTTCGTTACGAAATGGAGTGGTTGGTGTTTGCATAGTTTTAGCCATTGAATTTCACTCCAAACCAACTAAATGACTCCTCCCACGATATTATGATGTTCCCCAAGTTTTGGACTCAATCCGATTTCGATTGGTCCATGAAATCGGACAATTAAGTTCGTACGAAGTTCGTTATGAAATGGAGTGGTTGGTGTATTGCATAGTTCTAAAGATTGGATTTCACTCAAAACCCTCCAAATGACTCCTCCCACATTGTGATGTTCCCAAGTTTTGGACTCAATCCGATTTCGATTGGTCCATGAAATCGGACAATTAAGTTCGTACGAAGTTCGTTATGAAATGGAGTGGTTGGTGTATTGCATAGTTCTAGAGATTGGATTTCACTCAAAACCATCCAAATGACTCCTCCCACCATATTATGATTTCCCCATGTTTTGGACTCAACCCAATATCGATTGGTCCATGAAATCGGACAATTCGAGTTCGTACGAAGTTCGTTACGAAATGGAGTGGTTGGTGTATTGCATAGTTTTAGACATTTGACTTCACTCCTAACCAACCAAATGACTCATCCACGATATTATGGTGTTCCCCAAGTTTTGGACTCAATCCAATTTCGATTGGTCCATGAAATCGGACAATTAAGTTCGTACGAAGTTCGTTATGAAATGGAGTGGCTGGTGTATTGCATAGTTCTAAGATTGGATTTCACTCAAAACCCTCCAAATGACTCGTCCCGCGACATTGTGATGTTCCCCAAGTTTTGGACTCAATCCAATTTCGATTGGTCTATGAAATCCGACAATTCGTGAGGTTACGAAGTTCGTTCAAAAATGGAATGGTTGGTGTGTTGCATAGTTCTAGAGATTGGATTTCACTCAAAAACCTCCAAATGACTCCTCCTACCATATTATGATGTTCCCCACGTTTTGGACTCAATCCTGTCGATTGGTCCATGAAATCGGACAATTGAGTTCATCGAGTTCGTTAAAGGAGTGGTTGGTGTATTATAGTTTTAGATTTTGGATTTCACTACAAACCAACCAAATGACTCCTCTCACCGATATTACGATGTTCCCCAAGTTTTCGACTCAATCCCATTTCTATTGGTCCATGAAATCGGACAATTAAGGTTCGTACGAAGTTCGTTCTGAAATGGAGTGGTTGGTGTATTGCATAGTTCTAGATATTGGATTTCACTCAAAACCGTCCAACTGAATAACTCCTCCCACCATATTATGATGTTCCCCAAGTTTTGGACTCAATCCGATTTCGATTGGTCCAAGAAATCGGACAATTAAAGTTCATACGAAGTTCGTTCTGACACGGTGTGGTTGGTGTATTGCATAGTTCTAGAGATTGGATTTCACTCAAAACCCTCCAAGTGACTCCTCCCGCGATATTATGATGTTCCCCAAGTTTTGGACTCAATCCGATTTCGATTGGTCCATGAAATCGACAATTCAGGTTCGTTGAAGTTCGTTCTAAAATGGAGTGGTTGGTGTATTGCGTAGTTCTAGAGATTGGATTTCATTCTAAACCCTCCGAGTGACTCCTCCCGCAATATGATGATGTTCCCCAAGTTTTGGATTCAATCCGATTTCGATTGGTCCATGAAATCGAGACAATTCAGGTTCGTACGAAGTTCGTTCTAAAATAAAGTGGTCGGTGTATTGCATAGTTCTAGAGATTGGATTTCACTCAAAACCCTCCTAATGACTCCTCCCACCATATTATGATGTTCCCCAGGTTTTGGACTCAATCCGATATCGATTGGTCCATGAAATCGGACAATTGAGTTCGTACGAAGTTCGTTCTGAAATGGAGTGGTTGGTGTATTGCCTAGTTTTAGCCAGGATTTCACCCAAACCAACTAAATGACTCCTCCCACGATATTATGACGTTCCCCAAGTTTTCGACTCAATCCGATTTCGATTGGTCCATGAAATCGGACAATTAGGGTTCGTAAATCATTAAGTTCGTTCTGAAATGGAATGGTTGGTGTATTGCATAGTTCTAGAGATTGGATTTCACTCAAAACCTCCAAATGACTCCTCCTACCATATTATGATGTTCCCCAGGTTTTGGACTCAATCCTGTATCGATTGGTCCATGAAATCGGACAATTCGAGGTTCATACAAGTTCGTTACTGAAATGGAGTGGTTGGTCTATTGCCTAGTTTTAGATTTTGGATTTCACTCAAACCAACCAAATGACTCCTCTCACGATATTACGATGTTCCCCAAGTTTTCGACTCAATCCCATTTCTATTGGTCATGAAATCGGACAATTAAGGTTCAAATCTGAAGTTCGTTAGAAATGAAGTGGTTGGTGTATTGCATAGTTCTAGATATTGGATTTCACTCAAAACCGTCCGAATAACTCCTCCCACCATATTATGATGTTCCCCATGTTTTGGACTCAACCCGATATCGATTGGTCCATGAAATTGGACAATTCGAGTTAAATGCATAGTTTGTTACGAAGCAGGAGTGGTTGGTGTATTGCATAATTTTAAGCATTGGATTTCACTCCAAACCAACCAAATGACTCCTCCCACGATATTATGATGTTCCCCAAGTTTTCCACTCAATCCTATTTGATTGGTCCATGAAATCGGACAATTAAGGTTAAATCTGAAGTTCGTTACGAAAATGTAGTGGTTGGGTGTTGCATATTCTAGAGATTGGATTTCACTCAAAACACTCCAAATGACTCCTCCCACTGATATTATGATGTTCCCAGTTTGGACTCAATCCGATTTTATTAGTCCATGAAATCGGACAATTCAGGTTCGTACGAAGTTCGTTCTAAAATGGAGTGGTTGTTGTATTGCATAGTTCTAGAGATTGGATTTCACTCAAAACCCTCCAAATGACTCCTCCCACCATATTATGATGTTCCCCATGTTTTGGACTCAACCGATATCAATTGGTCCATGAAATCGGACAATTCGGGTTCGTACGAAGTTTGTTCTGAAATGGAGTGGTTGGTGT
Organism: Prunus mume; assembly: GCF_029339155.1. NCBI lineage: Eukaryota > Viridiplantae > Streptophyta > Magnoliopsida > Rosales > Rosaceae > Prunus > Prunus mume. The sequence goes on from NC_142702.1 coordinate 10,417,601, forward strand.
ATTGCATAGTTCTAGATATTGGATTTCCTCAAAACCGTCAAATGACTCCTCCCACCATATTATGATGTTCCCCATGTTTGGACTCAATCCGATATCAATTGGCCCATGAAATCGGACAATTAAGGTTAAATGCGAAGTTCGTTACGAAATGGAGCGGTTGGTGTATTGCATAGTTCTAGAGTTGGATTCCTCAAACACTCCAAATGACTCCTCCCACGATATTATGATGTTCCCTAGTTTTGGACTCAATCCGATTTTTATTGGTCCATGAAATCAGACAATTAGGTTTATCTGAGTTCGTTAAAATGGAGTGCTTAATTGTATTGCATAGTTTTGAGATTGAATTTCACTCAAAACCCTCCAAATGACTCCTCCCACCATATTATCTTGTTCCCCATGTTTTGGACTCAACTCGATATCCATTAGTCCATGAAATCTTATCAATGAGTTCGTACTAAGTTCGTTCTGAAATGGAGTGGTTGGTGTATTGCATAATTTTAGCCATTGGATTTCACTCCAAACCAACCAAATGACTCCTCCCTCGATATTATGATTTTCCCCAAGTTTTCAACTCAATCCGATTTGATTGGTCATGAAATCGGACAATTGAGTTCGTCTGAAATTCGTTCTTAAATGGAGTGGTTGGTGTATTGCATAGTTCTAGAGATTGGATTTCACCCAAAACCCCCAAATGACTCCTCCAGCGATATTATGATGTTCCCAAGTTTTGCTCATCAATGTCGATTGGTCCATGAAATCGGACAATTAAGGTTCGTACGAATTTTGTTCAGAAATGGAGTGGTTGGTGTATTGCATAGTTCTAGAGATTGAATTTCACTCAAAACCTTCCAAATGACTCCTCCCACCATATTATGATGTTCCCCAAGTTTTGGACTCAATCCGATATCGATTGGTCCATGAAATCGGACAATTCAGGTTCATACGAAGTTCGTTATGAAATGGAGTGGTTGGTGTATTGCATAGTTTTAGGCATTGGATTTCACTCCAAACCAACCAAATGACTCCTCCCTCGATATTATGATGTTCCCCATGTTCTCAACTCAATCCAATTTCGATTGGTCCATGAAATCGGACAATTCAGGTTCGTGCGAAGTTCGTTCTGAAATGGAGTGGTTGGTGTATTGCATAGTTCTAGAGATTGTATTTCACCCAAAACCCTCCAAATGACTCCTCCAACGATATTACGATGTTCCCCAAGTTTTGGACTCAATCGATTTGATTGGTCCATGAAATCGGACAATTGAGTTAAATGAAGTTCGTTGAAATGGAGTGGTTGGTGTATTGCATAGTTCTAGAGATTGAATTTCACTTAAAACCTTCCAAATGACTCCTCCACCATATTATGATGTTCCCCATGTTTTGGACTCAATCCGATATCGATTGGTCCATGAAATCGGACAATCAGGTTCGTACTAGTTTGTTATGAAATGGAGTGGTTGGTGTATTGCATAGTTTTAGCCATTGGATTTCACCCAAAACCAACCAAATGACTCCTCCTTGATATTATATTCCCCAAGTTTTGACTCAATCCGATTCGATTGGTCCATGAAATCGGACAATTGAGTTCGTTGAAATTCGTTAAAAATGGAGTGGTTTGTATTGCATAGTTTAGGGTGGATTTCACTCAAAACCCCCCAAATGACTCCTCCCACCATATTATGATGTTCTCCAAGTTTTGGACTCAATCCGATATCGATTGGTCCATGAAATCAACAATTCAAGTTCATGCGAATTTATTCACGAAATAAGTGGTTGGTGTATTGCATAGTTTTAGCCATTGGATTTCACTCCAAACCAACCAAATGACTCCTCCCACGATATTATGATGTTCCCCAAGTTTTGGACTCAATCCGATTTCGATTGGTCAGAAAACGGACAATTGAAGTTCATAAGTTGTTCCAGAAATGGAGTGGTTGGTGTATTGCATAGTTCTAGAGATTGGATTTCACTCAAAACCCTCCAAATGACTCCTCCCACCATATTATGATGTTCCCAAGTTTGGACTCAATCCGATTTCGATTGGTCCATAAATCGGACAATTGAGTTAAATGCGAAGTTCGTTCTAAAATGGAGTGGTTGGTGTATTGCGTTAAGTTGGATTCATCCAAACCTTAAATGACTCCTCCACCATATTATGATGTTCCCAAGTTTTGTTGATCCAGATTTGATTGGTCATAAATCAAATTGATTCGTACAAAGTTTGTTCTAAAATGGAGTGGTTGGTGTATTGCATAGTTCTAGAGATTGAATTTCTCAAAACCATCAGGCTCTCCACCATATTATATTCCCAAGTTTTGGACTCAATCTGCCGATTGGTCCATGAAAAATCGGACAATTGAGTTTAAATGCGAAGTTCGTTCTAAAATGGAGTGGTTGGTGTATTGCATAGTTTTAGCCATTGGATTTCACTCAAAACCACCAAATGACTCCTCCCACCATATTATATGTTCCCCATGTTTTGGACTCAATCCGATATCGATTGGTCCATGAAATCGGACAATTCAGGTTCGTCTGAAGTTCTTACGAAATAAGTAGTTGGTGTATTATAGTTTTAGACATTGGATTTCACTCCAAACCACAAATGACTCCTCACGATATTATGATGTTCCCCAAGTTTTGGACTCAATCAATTGATTGGTCCATGAAATCGGACAATTGAGTTTATCTGAATTCGTTCGAAATGGAGTGGTTGGTGTATTGCATAGTTCTAGAATTGGATTTCACTCAAAACCATAAGTGACTCCTCCCACCATATTATGATGTTCCCAAGTTTTGGACTCAATCCGATTCGATTGGTCCATAAATCGGACAATTGAGTTCGCGCAAGTTCATTAGAAATGGAGTAGTTTGGTGTATTTTAGTTCTGAATTGGATTTCATAAAACCCTCAAATGACTCCTCCCTATATTATGTGTTCCCCAAGTTTTGGACTCAATCGATTTGATTAGTCCATGAAATCAGACAATTGAGTTAAATGCGAGATTCGTTACGAAATGGGAGTGGTTGGTGTATTGCATAGTTCTAGAGTTAGATTTCACTCAAAACCCTCAAATGCTCCTCCCACCATATTATGATGTTCCCAAGTTTTGGACTCAATCAGATATTGGTCAGTCAATCGGACAATTCAGGTTAAATACAAAGTTTTTTGAAATGGGTAGTTTGTGTTTACATAGTTTATATTGATTCCTCCAAACCTAAATGACTCCTCCATATTATGATGTTCCCAAGTTTTGACTCAATCCGATTTGATTGGTCCATGAAATCGGACAATTGATTGTCTGAGATTCGTTGGAAATGGAGTGGTTGGTGTATTGCATAGTTCTAGAATTGGATTTCACTCAAAACCCATCAAATGACTCCTCCCAACATATTATGATGTTCCCCAAGTTTTGGACTCAATCCAATATCGATTGGTCCATGAAATCGGACAATCGAGTTAAATGAAGTTCGTTCGAAATGGAGTGGTTTGGTGTATTGCATAGTTTAGCCATTGATTTCATCAAAACCAAATGACTCCTCCATATTATGATTGTTCCCAAATTTTGGACTCAATCCGATTTGATTGGTCCATGAAATCGGACAATTAGAGTTAAATCACAATTTAGTTCTAAATGGAGTGGTTGGTGTATTGCATAGTTCTAGCCATTGGATTTCACTCAAAACCCTCCAAATGACTCCTCCCACCATATTGATGTTCCCAAGTTTTGACTCAATCCGATTTGATTGGTCCTGAAATCGGACAATTCAGTTAAATCTGAAGTTCGTTCCTGAAATGGAGTGGTTGGTGTATTGCATAGTTCTAGGAATTGATTTCACTCAAAACCCTCAAATGACTCCTCCCACACATTATGATATTCCCCATTTTGGACTCAATCCGATTCGATTGGTCATGAAATGGACAATTAAAGTTAATACAAGTCGTTAAAATGGGTGGTTGGTGTATTGCATAGTTCTAAGATTGGATTTCATAAAACCCTCAATGACTCCTCACGATATTATGATGTTCCCCATTTTGGACTCAATCCGATTTGATTGGTCCATGAAATCTAATTCAAGTTAAATGCAGAGTTCGTTCTAAATGAGTAGTGGGTGTATTGCATAGTTCTAGATTGGATTTCATCCAAACCTCCAAATGACTCCTCCACAATATTATGATGTTCCCCAAGTTTGGACTCAATCCGATTTATTGGTCCATAATCGACAATTCGAGGTTAAATCTGAAGTTCGTTCTAAAAACAAGTGGTTGGTGTATGCATAGTTCTGAGATTGGATTTCACTCCAAACCACCATGGCTCCTCCCACCATGTTATGATGTTCCCCAAGTTTGGACTCAATCATATGATTGGTCCATGAAATCGGACAATTGAGGTTAAATCTGAAGTTAGTTACGAAATGGAGTGGTTAGTGATTGCATAGTTTTAATGTGGTTTCCCCAAACCACTAAAAGCTCCTCACGATATTATGATGTTCCCCAAGTTTTGACTCAATCCATTTCGATTGGTCATGAAATCGGACAATTAAGGTTAAATGCGAGTTCGTTACGAAATGAGTGGTTGGTGTATTGCATAGTTCTAGAGATTGGATTTCCTCAAAACCATCCAAGCCACTCCTCTCCCACCATATGCCAATTTCCCATGTTTTGGACTCAATCCGATATCGATTGGTCCATGAAAATCGGACAATTCGCGAGTTCAATAGAAGTTCGTTAAAGCAGTGGTTGGTGTATTGCATAGTTTAGCCATTGGATTTCCTCCAAACCAGCAAATAGCTCCTCCCTCGATATTATGATGTTCCCATGTTTTGAACTCAATCCAATTTTGATTGGTCCATGAAATCGGACAATTGATTAAATCGAAATTCGTTGATAGATAGGTGGTAATTGCCTAGTTTAGTA